>NW_016803102.1:872917-915991 GCF_001698545.2 Rhinopithecus bieti
AAAAAAAAAAAAAAAAAAAGATGTACAATTTTCTTCTGAAACATAAAATTCACAAAAATTCTTTGTCACAGTGGAAGGTGAGTACTGGCCAGGGTGATTGATGAAAGTGATCAAAGATATTGGTGAAGGCGAGTGAGTAAACAAGTGCATCCCTGCTGTCCAGAATCACCTGCAAATGTTCTCAAATGTGCTGCTCCTCACACTCAGACGTTGCTTTTTCCTCTTTTTGAATTAAGAATTCCTATGACCTGGTTAAGCAAATACTGAGTGGATGGATAGCCTATATTTCATGATGAAATGCAAGGGAAAATAATACACACCTTGTCTTTCTATGACTAATGCAAAATCTAATCGTTCATTCCATTCCATGGCCACACTGGGTTGAAACAGCTATAGCTTGTCTGCCAGGCAAAAAGACTTAATGTGCCTCTTGAGAAGAAATTAACTGCTAATGCAGATGGAGGTGAAATGGAGTCTGTCTTCTGTCCTCAATGCAGCCATTTTTCTCTTTTAATCTCTCTTCCATTCAAGCAGAATGAAAACTTGGATCTTTGCCTTGAGCAAATTTCACTTCCAAGGCTCCAAATCTGGGACCCTGTTGAATTGCAGAGGCTAGCTTCTCTTGTAGCAACTCTAAAATCAGTCAGGTCCAGCACTCACAAGAGTAGGAATGAGGCAAGGTGGTGGTCCACTTCCCAAGTCTCACATTGCTCTTGTGGGAACCCTGCTCCTGTTTTACTTATTCAGAAAAACTTTGCTGGATTAACTGATACTGCAAATTAACATAGCCCAGAAGGGAAATGACAGCAAACCAAAACATACTCAGGTGTGTGACTCAGGCTTCCCCAGCCTGCATGGCTGTGGCTTTCTCTCCTAGGATATCAGGTAGGAGAGGGATGAGGGGGTCGTGGTCCAGTTGTAGACTCAGCCTTCGACCAGAAAGAATCCTCTTCTGCCACGATGATGTGTCTCTTCCACAAAGTGGCAATGTATGTTTACAAAACAGAAAACTAAAAGGAAACTTGATGTACTAGCAGGGTTCCCCAGAGAAACAGAATCGATATGATGCGTATATGTATAAAGAGAGCGATTATAAAGAATTGGCTCAAGGAATTATGGAAGCTGGCAAGCCCCAAGGTCTGCAGGGTGAGCTGGCAAGTTGGAGATTCAGGAAAGCAGATGGTCTGGTTCCAATCTAAGTCTGAAGGCCTGAGAAGCCAGAGAGCCCAAAGGCAGGGAAAAGCTGATGTCCTGCTTTGAAGGTCAACACAGAGGAAAAATTCTTTCTTACTTAAGGAAGGTCACCTTTTTATTCTATTCAGGCCTTCTGCTGATTGGATGTGGTCACTCTGCATAGTTCAGCCTACAAATTTAAATGTTAATCTCATCCAAACACAGCCACAGAGAAATACCCACATTAATGTTTGATCAAATATACAGGCACCCTGTGGCCCAGTCGAGTTGACACAGAAATTAACCTTCACAGCTGAGATGCTGGTTCATCTGATATACAGCCCCAGTATAGACAGCCTGACCTCACATCTACTCCAAGTCCACTCTTAATTCCAGCTCACAATAAACGTGTAGAGTGTTTGGATGCTTCCTTTCTTTGGTCTTCTTAACTTGGTATAGGATCAAGCCACTTTTATTCCATAAACTTAGTGTAGAGTCAGATATGATACCAGTTTACTTCATTCTTTATTAATGTCTCTTTTCTTATTCCTCTTCACCTTTTCATTTTAATCAGCGCTAAAACAAATGTCTTAATTACCTAACAAAAGTTCATTATACATTATCAATTAGCCTATAATGCATGAAAGCAATAATTGGTATTTCTTCATGTAACTTCTCAATCAAAGGAAAAAAATCAACTGATTTTTGACAAAGGAGCAAAGATAATTTAGTGGAAAAGGGTAGTCACTTCAAAAATGTTGCAGCAACAATTGTACAAAAAAAAATAGCCTACACTCAAATCCTGTATATTTCATAAAAATATTAGCTCAAATGAATTACAAAGCTAAAAGTATGATATGAAACCACAGAACTTCTAGGAAAAAACATAAAATATCTCATAAAATACCTATATGATCTTGGTTTTCGTGATGAGTGTATTAATATAATACCAAAAGCATAATTCATGAAAGAAAAATTTGACAAACTGAACTCCATTAAAATAAAACACTTTTGCTCTGCCAAAGAAGCTGTTAAGATAATAGAAAGACAAGCTACACAGTGGAAGATCATATCTGCAAAACATGCATCAAATAAATAACTTGTATCCAAAAATACAAAGAACCCTTGAAACTCAAAAATAACAAAAGGAAAACCCAATTAGAAAATGGTCAAAAAGTCTCAACAGATACCTTACCAAAGAAGATATACAGAAGAAAAAACAAGAAGAAAACATGTTCAACAACATTAGTCATTAGAGACTTGCAAGTTAAAATAAAAATGAGATACCACCATAAGCCATACTATCATTTAGAAGGACTAAAATTTAAAAATCAGAAAATACTAAATGGTAGCCAACATGCAGAATAACAGGAACTCTCATTTATTACCAGTGGAAATGAAAATGGTACACTCACTTTGGAAAAGAGTTTGGCAGTTTTTTTACACAGCTAAGCACAGTTTTATCATATGATCCAACAATCACACTCTTAGATATTTATCCAACTGATTTGAAAATTGATGTCTACACAATCAGATGCACACAAACGTTTTCAAAAACTTTATTCATAATCACCCAAACTAAAAGCAACCAAGATGTCCTTCAATAGGTGAATGGATTAACTCATTTTGGTACCTTCATACAATAGAATATTGTTCAGCAATGAAAATAAATGAACTATCAAGTCATGAAAACGTATGGAGGACTCTCACTCAAAAAACAGCCAGTATGAAAAGACTACAGATTGTATTAGTCCAATTAAATTGCATTCTGGAAAAGGCAAAGCTATAGTAATAACTGTTTGAAAACTCAGCAGTTGCCAGGACAGAAGAGATGGAGTGTTGAAAAGTTGCCCTATTATTAAATACCTTCATGAATGCAGATATTTTTTAAGTTGTTTAGGGGTTTGGTAGATATCAGGACAGAATGTAGCCTGGAGAGAAAAGAAAAAGAATATAACTGTATTACAAATGCATGAAATCACTGTACTGAAGGGAGTGGGAGGGGGAAAAGGTGCTGACCTTAGTAACTCTGGAAATGTGTGGACTCTATAAGCCTGAAGGCAAAAAGGGTTTCACATGAACAGTGAACTGTAGTTAATACAGTTATTTCCCACAGGGTCCGGGTTAACAATTCTGATACTGGTATATATGTATACTAGAATTGAACAACTGAGTAAATGAATGGTGGTTAAGGAAGTCACGGGAGTGTGGGTTTACAGGTAGGCTAGGAAAAGGGGCTGTAAAGATCTATATGGTAATGGACTAGAGTTGGAGATATCAGTATGAACCCATATTTTGCTTAACACAGATAAAGATGGGCTCATGTAGAAATATATTTAAGCAGTTAATGTACATCTGGTGCATATATTTCCTTCTTCTTAGCTCAGTGGGCTGAAAAGAACACCAGTAGCAATGGGCATTCTTGGCACCCAGATCTTGGTTTCTAGTATTATCCTCCAATAAAAGGAACCACAGCTGCTTGGATAAACTGCTGGTTATAGGGCTGAAGCAGAAAATATACAAGATGAGTGTGGAGCATCTTGTAGCCCCAGAAGGTAAGAGGGAGTCTTTTAAAAAAACGAATGGAGGAGGGGCCAAGATTGCTGAATGGAAGCAGCTGTGGTTTGTGGCGCTCACAGAGAGGAATGAAAGGGGCAAGTGGATACAGCACCTTCGTCTAGAATACCCAGGCGCTGGCCTTGGGACTGATCAGAGAAACAACTGAACCCTTGGAGGATGAAGAAAATCAGGGCAGAGCGATAGCCCACTTGCAAGTGACATGGGGCCAAGGGAAGCTCTACCCCACTCAAGGAAAATGGTGAGTGAATGTGAGGCCCCAGGAAACCACGCTTCTCCCACGGATCTCTGCAACCCTCAGAGCAGGAGATCCTCTCGTGAGCCCACACCAGCAGGGCGTTGGGTCTGACTCACAGAGTTGTGTAGTCTCAGCAGAGCAGCTGCTCAGGCACACGGAGAGCTTGACATACTCTGCCCGGGGATCCCCGCCAAGGTGGGAGGTCTGTCCATACCCCTAGGAAGGGGGGTGAAACCAGGGAGCCGAGCAGTGTTAGTCTGTGGGCTCCGCTTCTACAGCACATCACAAAGTAAGACCCACTGGCTTAGAATTCCAATCAGCCACCAGCAACAGGGTGGAGCCTGCCTGAGATGGGATGGAGCCCCTGAAAAGAGGGATGGGCTGCTGTCTCTGCTGTTTGGTCAACTCACTCAATCATTCCAGCCTGCGGACTTTGGAGACTCCAAATGATCCCGATGAGGAAAGGGCACCCCAGTGCAGTACAGCTGCTTTGCCTGAATCTGGTCAGACTGATTTTTTTTGTTTCTGTTTTTGAGACGGAGTCTCACTCTGTTGCCCAGGCTGGAGTGCGAATGGCGCCATCTAGGTTCACTGCAACCTCCGCCTCCCAGGTTCAAGTGTCTCAGCCTCCCGAGCAGCTGGGATTTCAGGTGCCCACCACCATGCCCAGCTAATTTTTATATTTTTAGTAGAGATGAGGTTTCACCATGTTGGCCAGGCTGGTCTCAAATTCCTGACCTCGGGTGATCCACTCACCTTGGCCTCCCAAAGTAGACTGCTTCTGTAAGTGGGAGCTCAACCCATTCCCCCTCACTGGGTGGGACTTCCCAGCCAGAGCCTCCAGCTACCCCTGCCTACCCATATTCTACAGACAGAGCTGTGATCTCTCCCTGGGACAGAGTGCCTGCGGGGAGGGGAGGCCCCATCACCTTGGTTATTTGGGCAACTGAGCCATTCCAGCCTGTGGGTTTACTACTCTCCAAGCTGATCAGGGCAGAAGCAGTTCCCCAGCATGTCTGTTTTGTCAAGGCATGGTCAGACTGCTGCTTTAAATGGGCCCCACATCTACTTCTCACTGGGTGGGTCTTCCCAGCCAGGGCCTGTGGCCATCCCCACCCATGTTCTACAGCTGACTGAGTTCTAATTTCTCCCTGGGACAGAGTGTCTAGGGGGCAGGGCAGGCCATCACCTTGATTGTTTGGGTATCTCAGTTAGTCCAGCCTATGGACTTGGAGAGACCAAACTGACTGGGGGCTGAAGAGACCCAGTGAAGGATTTCCCCAACACAGCACAACTGCTCTACCAAAAAACTGTCAGACTGCTTCTTTAAGTGAGTCCCTGATCCCCTTCCACCTGACTAGGTGAGACCTCCCAACCAGGGTCCTCTAGCCACCTCCTACAGGCGTGTTCAGGCTGGCAACAGGTCAGTACACTTCTCAGATGGAGCTTCCAGAGGAAGGGGCAGGCTGCCATCTATGCTGTTTCACAACTGGTGATACCTCCAGGTACTTGAAAAATTGAGGTGACTAGGTCTGGAATGGATTCCCAGAAAATGGCAGCAACCCTACAAAAGAGTGGCTAGAATTTTAAAAGAAAAATAAACAAACAACAGCAACAACAAAACCAAAAAAACCCATCCAAAGGTCAGCAACCTCAAAGATCAAAGGTAAATAGGCCCACAAAGATGAGAAAGAACCAGCACAAAGATGCTGAAAACCCGAAAATCTAGAGGGTCCCCTCTCCTCCAAATGACTGCAACACCTCTCTAGCAAGGGCTCAGAACTGGGCTGAGGCTGAGATGGCTGAAATGACGGAAGTAGACTTCAGAATGTGGCTAAAAACAAACTTTGCTGAGCTAAAGGAGATATTGTAACCCGATACAAAGAAACTAAGAAGATAAAACAATGCAGGAGCTGACAGCCAAAATAGCTAGTATAGAGAGGAACATAACCAACCTGATGGAGCTGAAAAACACACCACAGGAACTTCACAATGCAGTCACAAGTATTAATAGCAGAATAGACCAAGTGGAGGAAAGAATCTTAGCTTTCTGACATAAGACAGGCAGACAAGAATAGAGAAAAAAAAAAAAGAATGAGAAGGAATGAACAAAACCTCTAAGAAATATAAGATTATGTGAAGAGACCAAATCTACAACTAATTGGGGTACCTGAAAGAGACAGGGAGAATGGAGCCAATTTAGAAAACATATTTCAGGATATCATCCAGGAGAACTTTTCCAAGACAAGCCAACATTCAAAATCAAGAAATGCAGACAACTCCAGTAAGATACTCCATGAGAAGATCAACCACCAGACACATAATCATCAGATTTTCCAAGATCAAAATGAAAGAAAAAATGTTTAAGGGTAGCCAGAGAGAAGGGCCACGTTACCTACAAAGGGAAGTCATCAGACTAACAGCAGACCTCTCAGTAGAAACCCTACAAGCCAGAAAAGACTGCAGCCAGTATTCAACACTCTTAAAGAAAAGAATTTCCAACCCAGAATTTCATGTCCTGCCAAACTAAGCTTCATAAGCAGAGGAGAAATAAGATCCTTTTCAGACAAGCAAATGCTGAGGAAATTTGTTACCACCAGACTTGCCTTACAAAGGCTCATGAAGGAAGAACTAAATATAGAAAGGAAAAACTGTTACCAGCCACTACAAAAACACACTGGAGTAGACAGACCAGTGACATTATGGAGCAGCCACATAAACAAGTCTGCAAAATAACCAGCTAGCATCATGATGATGGAATCAAATTCACACGTAACAATATTGACCTTCAATGTAAATGGGTTAAATGTCCCAATTAAAAGACACAGAATACAAGCAAGATAAAGAGTCAAGCCACATCAGTCTGCTATCTTCAAGAGAGCCATCTCAGGTGCAAAGATACATATAGGCTCAAAATACAGCAATGGAGGAAAATTTACCAAGCAAATGGAAAATAGAAAAAAAGCAGGGATTACAATCCTAGTTTCTGACAAAACAGACTTTAAACCAACAAAGATCAAAAAAGACAAAAAAGGACATTACATAATGGCAAAGGGTTCAATTCAACAGGAAGAGCTAACTATCCTATATGCACCCAATATAGGAGCACCCAGATTCATATAGCAAGTTCTTAGAGACCTAAACTTAGACTCCCACACAATAATATTGGAAGACTTTAACACCCCACTGTCAATATTAGACATCATCGAGACAGAAAATTAACAAAGATATTCAAGACCTAAACTGAGCTCTGAATCAAGTGGACCTGATAGACATCTACAGAACTCTCCACCCCAAAACAAAATAATATACATTCTTCTTATTGCCACATGGCACTTACTCTAAAATTGATCACATAATTGGAAGTAAAAGAGTCCTCAGCAAATGCAGAAGAACTGAACTCATAACAAGCAGTCTCGCAGACCACAGAGCAATCAAATTAGAATTCAAGATTAAGAAATCAACTAAAAACCGTACAACTACCTAGAAATTGAACAACCTGCTCCTGAATGACTTTTGGGGAAATAATGAAATTAACTCAGAAGTCAAGAAGTTCTTTGAAACTAGTGAGAAGAAAGATACAATGTACTAAAATCTCTGGGAGGCAGTAAAAGCAGTGTTATGAGGGAAATTTACAGCACTAAATGCCTACATTGAAAAGCTAGAAAGATCTCAAGCTAACAACCTAACATCACAACTAAAAGACCTAGAGAACCAAGAGCAAACAAACCCCAAAGCTAGCAGAAGACAAGAAATAACCAAGATCAGAGCTGAACTAGAAGGAAATAGAGACAAAAAAATACCTTCAAAAATCAACAAATCCAGGAGTTGTTTTTCTGAAAAAAAATAATAAAATAGATCACTAGCTAGACTAATAAAGAAGAAAAGAGACAAGATTCAAATAAACATAATCAGAAATGATAAGGGGGATATCACCACCGACCCCACAGAAATACAGACAACCATCAGATAATACTATAAACACCTCTAGGCACATAAATTACAAAATATAGAAGCAATGGTTAAATTCTTGGACACATATACCCTCCCAAGATTGAATCAGAAAGAAATTGAATACGTGAACAGACCAATAACAATTCTGACACTGAGGCGGTAATAAATAGTCTACCAACACAAAAAAGCCCAGGCAGATTCACAGCTGAATTCTACCAGAGTTACAAAGAAAAACTGGTACCATTCTTACTGAAACTGTTCCAAAAAATTGAAAAGAAGGGACTCATCCATAACTCATTCTATGAGGCCAGCATCAGCCTGATACCAAAACCTGGCAGAGATACAATAAAACAGAAAACTTCAGGCCAATATTCTTGATGAACATTGACGCAAAAGTCCTTAACAAAATACTGGCAAGCCAAATCCAGCAACACATCAAAAAGCTTCTCTACAACAATCAAGTAGGCTTTCATCCCTGGGATGCAAGGCTTATTCAACATATACAAATCAATAAATGTGATTCATTGCATAAACAGAACTAAGGGCAAAAACCACATAATTATCTCAATAGATGCAGAAAAGGCCTTCAATAAAATTCAACATCCCTTCCTGTTAAAAACTCTCAATAAACTAGGTATTGAAGGAATATACCTCAAAATAATAAGAGCCATCTATAACAAACTCACAACCAGTATCATACTGAATGGGCAAAAGCTGGAAGCATTCCCATTGAAAACTGGCACAAGGCAAGGTTGCCCTCTCTCACCACTCCTATTCAACATAATATTGGAAGTTCTGACCAGGGCAATCAGGCAAGAGAAATAAATAAAGATATTCAAATAGGAAGAGAGAAAGTCAAACTATCTTTGCTTGCAGATGACATAATCCTATATCTAGAAAACCCCATCAGCTCAATTGAAGAGCTTCTTAAGCTGATAAACAACTTCAGCAAAGTCTCATGATACAAAATCAATGTGCAAAAATCACTAGCATTTCTATACACCAATAACAGGCAAGCCAAGAGCCAAATCATGAATGAACTCCCATTAACAACTGTCACAAAAAGAATGAAATACCTAGGAATACATTTAACAAGGGAAGTGAAAGATCTCTTCAAAGAGAACTGCAAACAACTGCTCAAATAAATTAGAGATGACACAAACAAATGGAAAAACATCCATGTTCATGGATAGGAAGAATCAATGTTGTGAAAATGACCTATAGTGCTCAAAGTAATTTATAGATTCAATGCTATTGCCATTAAACTATCATTGACATTCTTCACAGAATTAGAAAAAATGTATTTTAAAATTTATATGGAACCAAAAAAAAAAAAAGAGCCCAAATAACCAAGGCAATCCTAAGCAAAAAGAATAAAGCTGGAAACATCATGCTTCCTGACTTCAAACTATATTACAGGGCTACAGTAACCAAAACAACATGGTACTGGTATAAGAACAGACACATAGACAAATGGAACAGAATAGTAAACCCAGTAATAAGACCACACACCTAAACAACCTTATCATTGACAAACCTGACAAAAACAAGCAATGGGGAAAGGATTTCCTATTTAATAAATGGTCCTGGGAGAACTGGCCAGCCATATGTAGAAACTTAAAACTGGACCTCTTCCTTACACTATATACAAAAATCAACTCAATTTGGATTGAAGACTTAAATATAAAGTCCAAAGCTATAAAAACCCTAGAATAAAACTGAGGCAATACTATTCAGGACACAGGCACAGGCAAAGATGAAGATGCCAAAAGCAACTTCAACAAAAGCAAAAATTGAAAAACGGTATCTAATTAAACTAAAGAACCTCTGAACAGCAAGAAACTATCAACAGAGTAAACAGACAACCTACAGAATGCAGGAAAATATTTGCAAACTACCCATCTGACAAAGTTCTAATATCCAGCTTCTGTAAGGAACTTAAACAAATTTACAAGAAAAACACAACCCTATTAAAAAGTGGGCAAAGGACACGAACAACAGACACTTCTCAAAAGAAGACACACACATGGCCAACAAACATGAAAAAAAGCTCAGCATCACTTATCATTAGAGAAATGCAAATCAAAACCACAATGAGATACCATTTCACATCAGACAGAATGGCTATTACTAAAAAATCAAAAAACAACAGATGCTGGTGAGATTGTTGAGAAAAAGGAACAATTTTACACTGTGGGTGGGAATATAAATTGGTTCAGCCATTGTGGAAGACAGTATGGCAATTCCTTAAAGACCTAGAGGCAGAAATATCATTCGACCCAGCAATCCCATTACTGGGTGTAAGCCCAAAGGAATATAAATCATTCTATCATAAAGACACATGAACTCATATATTCATCGCAGCAGTATTCACAATGGCAAAGACAAAAGAAAAACAACCTAGGTGCCCATCAGTGATAAACTGGATACAAAAAATGTGGTACCTATACACCATGGGATATTATGCAGCCATAAAAAAAAAAGAATGAGATCATGTCCTTTACAGGGACATGGATGGAACTGGCAACCATTATCCTTAGCAAACTAACACAGAAATGGAAAACCAAATACCACATGTTCTCACTTATAAGTGGGAGCTAAATGATGAGAACACTTGGACGCATGGGTGTGAACAACACAAACTTGGGCCTGTTGGACGGTGGGGCATGGGAGGAGGGAGAGGAACAGGAAGACTAGCTAATGGATGCTGGGCTTAATACCTGGGATGAACTGTGCAGCAAACCACCTTGGCACACATTTACCTATGTAACAAACCTGCACATCCTGCACATGTACTCCCGAACTTAAAAGTTGGAAAAGAAAAAACTAATGGTGGGGTAGGTCAGAAAAGCACCAGGATCAACTTAAAGAGTTCCAATAACCAAAGCTAGAACCATCTGAGCAACAAGTAAGTAAAACAGTATTGGATTATTGCCCAAAGCATAAAATAAATACCTATGAATCCAGAGTGATATAAATATGTGATTCAATCAATGAATGAGAAAGAAGAGATGTCTCCTATGCAGAAGAATTACAGAAAATTTACACAGATGCTCTGCCCTCTGTGCGATGGATTCTAACTCCCCACTCCTGAAGTGTAGGCTGGGCACTGTAACTTCCTTCCAGTATGGAAAAGGGAGGGAAAAAGAGTAACTTTGCAGTGGGGATAACTAACAACAACCTCAGCCAGGCAATCGGGTTTGTCATCACCAGCGGTAAGTCATGTTGATTGTATGTTTTCTCAACAAAGTGATGGAAATGGCACGTTACTTCAATGGTCTTCCTCCCAAGAAATCATAACCCCAGGCTAATCATGACAAAAAACAGCAGGCACCCCGATGTGAGGGACATTCTACAAGATACCTGACTAGTACTCCTCAGACTTTTAAGGTTATCAAAAACAAGGAAAGTCATCTGAGAAATTCACAGCCAAGAACTCCTAAGGAGGCAGGAGACCAAATGTACTGTACTGATGGGATCTTACAACAGACAAAAAAGATGTTAGACAGAAACTTGTGAAAATTTAATAAAGTGTGGCCTTTAGACAATAATACTTTATCAATACTGGTTCATTATAATATACCAAACAAGTGTAAATATTAATAGTAGGATAAACTGTGGGTGGAGCCTATATGCACTCTCTGTAATGTTCTCACAATTTTTCTGCAAATTTAAAACTGTTCTTTAAAAAAAGTTATTTACAAAAGGATAAATGTCTCATCTAGTTTCTTGTCACCTTTAAGTTTTATTCCAAGCATTCCACTACAGTTAGAAAAGCTATTATCCAAAAATTCTACTTTGAAATTTATTATATAAATATCACCATATGTAAGTTTATATTATTTGCTGTAAGGAGTCAATCACACCGATCAATTAATCTTTTCTCCCAATTTTTAAGAGATTGTTTTAAAAAACTCATTTCAAATAAAATATAAAATGACACATATCTTCTATCTCAGAGGTTACTCTGACTCATATAAAATGAAGAGAATGTTTCAGACCAGCCATAGATTCAAGGATTTTTTTTTTACGGTTCTGGATGACAATTTACTCCCTATGCTCCAATGCTTTTCAGTATTATGTTTAAGAGCTTTACATGCCAAAGTGCATAAGACAAAATATCAGAAATCTGAATAAATGTTTGAATTTTATCTCATTGCCATCAGGCAAGACCGTATCTAAAACAGACAAGTGGACAATAGCCTCACCTACTTCTGTGTAACCACTAGAGAAGACACTCTGTCTCTCTCCCGTATCTGTACTGATCCCCCTGTCAAGGTCCTTCCTTAAGCCTGAATTGAATCGTGTGTGCTGCTACCTAATTCTATTTCTTCCTATTATCTTTTCAAATAAAATGGGAAATACTTACTGGCCAATTTCTGTGCAGCAACCATGAATGGTATATAAAAATCATCATTAAATAACCATTCCTTTCAGATGAAATGTGCATAGTCCTTTAATCTTTTCAATTCAAGGCTAAGCCTTTTGTCTTCTTGTAGGTGGTTATCTGAATACTTTTCTAATTGCTAGTCTTGTCTTTAGGACAGCACCAAAGAGTTAAACTTGACATTCAAGACAATATATTCGAAAATCCCTGCGTGATCATGGGAGAAAAAATAGTCTATGAAAAGAATAAGGTTACCTAATTTTATCATTGAGAATGGATTTTAACTGAAAACATTCTCCATTAAAATTTCAACCTTCCTTTTGTGCATTTGGATACAAAAGAGAGTGCAGAATCTGATAGACTATAACTTTTTAAAGCACATCCCTCCCATGCAAATATTAAAACACAGGCTATTTATTGAAACATTAGGGTGAGATGGATTGGTGGCCAAATTTTTTTCCAATACTAAGTAGTCATAGAAAAAAGTACTTGATACTTTGCCATCCCTGGCAGCTCTCATCTCAGGCAGCAAGGCTCCTTGAACTGTGAAAAGGCTTTCCTGCTGTTCACAGTGTCTGCAGCCACACAGCTTTTGGAACACAATCTAACTGATTTTGTCCAATGAGCCTAGAGAGACATAACCACCTTCTCCTCTGGACTCTGCAGGAGATCCTCTCCCATATGAACGCCTGGTCACTTGGGCCTATAAGAATAGGATTAATTCATGGCTTTCATAAATGCAACGAGTTACTTATGTGAACACAAAGGAAAATGTACAGCACTGGCCTGGCATCTAATAAGGTCTCAGAAGAAAAGCTAGTTCTTTTTTGAAAAAAAGGAATTTACAGATTACAAATTTGAGACCTTGTAACTACGGTGGAAAGATTCTTTTTTCCCCATAATTTTGTGAGTGAGAAGTGTGTGTGTGTGTGTGTGTGTGTGTGTGTGTGTGTGATATTTACTCTGCTTTGTTGTATGGAATTTATTTCACCTGCTCTCTTCCCTACAGCACTCACATCCTCAGAGGTTTAGCAGAGGTCAAGTTGACACTCCCCATCTCAACTCTGAATGGTGCCACACACTAAAGCCAGTATGTGAAGCCAAATTTTAAGCTGCTGATGAGGAAATTAAGTGCTCTGACACCTGACTATCCCTTTCTCTTCTCCACCTCTCACCACAGGCTTCAGTTCTGGAGACCCCTACACATGAGCCCCCGTGTCTTCACTCTTCTCTCCCTGACTTTGTTTCTTTTCCATCTCTATCTCAAAAGTCATAGAATGAAGCCTCCCCTTCTCCCACACACACAATCCCAGCAACCTCACCCTTCAAACTGAACAGGTTCCTATCTGGTTCATGATATACCAAGATACTGAAATACCACCAAAACCCGTGAAGTCAATGCTGTGGTTCTGTTGTTTTCAATAACAGAGAAATAAGTATAGTGCCTATGGGTATAAAGCAATGTGCCCACAAAACTGCCTTCCCAAATACATGCATTGAGGATGGCTATCCTTTATCCTTCTCCTCTTGAACTCCATGAAATGCCCCTGAAGGAAATAATACATGTCTTTTCAGTAGTCTGTGAATCTTCATATAATCTTCCATAAAATATGGCCTTACATCATCCCCAAAGATGATAATTACTGAGCTGTAATTTTCAAGGCTGTCCTAAGGTGGAAGACATCTACTGGTACCAGGAGTTGGAAAAGACATTCTTAAGAAAAAGCAGTACTCTAGGTCTGTGATTGTCAGTATTTACCTGTAAATGAGATAAAGTGAGGTAATTATTTCAGATCTGCAAAATATTTCTGGCTAATTTATCCAGGTAATTGAGATGCATTTGACATTTCTCACATGAGGTATCAGGATGACTAAACTTTTCCTAAGAACTTACTAAAGAATTTCTTCTTCAGAGATTTTCCTTCTCAAAAATGATGATGCTTTTCTTTCCTTAACCTAATCTCCACCAGCATCTGCCTCCTGCTTGGACATGCTCACACCAAGAAGCACAAGCACATGCTTGTTGCTAAGTAGCAACTCTGCTTTGAAATAAGAAATACTTTTAGCTCACACCTGCAATCCTAGCACTTTGGGAAGCCAAGGTGTGTGGATTACTTAAGCCCAGGAGTTTGAGGCCGGCCTGGACAACATGGCAGAAACCCTGTCTCTACAAAAAATACAAAAAAAAAAAAAGATTAGCCTGGCATGGTAGCATACACCTACAGTCCCAACTACTCAAGAGGCTGAGGTGGGAGGATTGTTTGAGCCCAGGAAATCGAGGCTGTAATGAGCTATGATCGCACCATCACACTCCAGCCTGGGTGACAGAGACCCTGTAAAAATTTTTTTTTCATTGTGTATATTCATGATTCATCTTTAGATGTGCAGTGTATTTGAATCTTCTTGATAGAAGAAATATATCGCAAGGCATGGCTCATTTGCAAGATTCTGAATAAGACAGGCCGTGAGGGAAGTTATTAGAAAGAACAACTACAGCACCAGAAACCCAGACCTCTGGGTTGGGGCTGGGTTGTAGCTTTCATCTCAGACCTTGAGCAGCTCCATGAGTGGAAAAGAATCTAATGTGACAACTTGGTCACATCCTATGTATCAGGAGCCACATTCAGGACTGAGGGGTGCACAGCAGGAACCCTGCTTTTTGAACACAGGCAATTTCTGCTCAAACCTACATAATCAAAAAAACACAAAAGTGTACACAGGGAGCATGACCCCAGATCAGACTTGCATCCCATTACAAAGAGATTGCGTTCTTTAAACTGTACTAAAGGGGCATCTAAACCATCTGTCTTGTGCTTCTTGGTGGCCTGTCACAAAGAGTCTGACTCTAACCAGGAAACATTTCCAGATTATAAATAGAAAGGGCATGACAAATATATTTTGCCTAAAGAAAAATATTAATGAAATAAATAAACTCAAATTTTGGTAAGATGTCAACCAAAATATGTTCATCACTGTCAGTTTGAGTCAGCCACACAGCATTTTCCAAGTTAAGAACAGCTCGAGGCTGTTGCTAAATTGAGATTACAAAAGATGTCTTCATATACAGAGTCTGTATTTCCAAGGAAGACGCAGGATGAATTTTTCCCTACTCTCTCTGTAAAAGAAAAACTGAAAACTACCTGGAGGAAAGCCTCCCTGCTTGTGTTTCATTTTTGTTGCAATCACCCTTTCCTCATCCTCACCACCACTGCATCCAGTAGATGGAATTACTTGACTTCATCCATCCAATGTGCAATCGCTATACAGTTTTGGAATGCAATTGCCTGGGTTTTGAATCTTGGCTCTCCAGCGTGGCTCTATGATAGCCAGCAAATCACTTGCCTTCCCTGTTTCTCAGTATCATCATTTGTGAAATGGAGATAATCATAAAGACTTCAGGGCTTTTGAAAGAGTTCAAAGAAATAATGAAATGCAAATGCCTAGGTGTGTACTCAGCTTACAGATCCATGAACTTTGGCTATAATGAATAGAAATGTCCAAAGCATTTCCTTGAGCCACTTTTATAAAACACACTCTTACAGCACTTGATTTCCATGGTTTGTGTGCATTTCTTGCCATTTTTATTGTGAGGTTCTGGGTTGAAAGCCTCTTTACATTCACCTAGCACGTTGCCTTATTGCTTTAAACAAAGTGGGTGTTTTGCAGTGAAAAGTCTTCATAGCAAAACATTTCACAAATCTCTGAAAACATTTTCATTTTGCTTAATGAGAGACAGTATTCTTTCAACCCAATTATTGATCGTCTATCCCTCTAACATCAAAATTTAGCAATATTTGATTTTTAAATTACTATAATTTCAATTATTGGCAAAGGCATAACATTTCTGCTTTAAAGTTAATAATACGGGGAATGTGGATTCTGCTTTTTCCAGAATGATGGTGATGGAAGAACAAGGTGCTTCTGGATGGAATTCCACAACAACCTGGCAGCCACATTTGGAAAGCACACATTTTCCATGGAGGGGACTCACTGAGCTACACTTTGGCATGATGAATGGATCCCCAATACTCCAGCAGCCTCATCCACAATGGCAAATATTCAGTGCATCCTTACAGCTCTTTGCAGAACCTGCCAATGTGTTGATGAAATACGTGGTTTATAATAAATTCATTAGCCTTTTTATCTAAAATTGAGGCTGGGCATGTTGGTTCACACCTATCATCCCAGAACTTTTGGAGGCTGAGGTGGGAGAATCTCTTGAGCCCAAGAGTTCAAGACTGCAGTGAGGTAAGATCACGCCATTGTACGCCATCCTGGTGACAGAGGGAGGCCCTGTTCCTAAAATACATTTTAAAATAAATAATACAAATAAAATAGATATTAATATTTTTGTTTTGCAATTTGGGAACACAGTATTTTCTTAATCAATATATTCATATGTTTTTATGTATAAATATGTATGTATTTTTTAATAGTCATTAATACTGCACATTTGCTTGCTCATGGGAACCAACCCAGGACAGCGGTGGCATCGGATGCTCTTTCTCCTTAATTCCTGAACACATGCATTCCCTGATGATAGGGGAAGGTTGTGACCAGGAAGGATTTCTGCCTTGATGCTCTGTGGATCTTTCCCCAGGAGGCATCAAAACTGTGGCAGTGAAATTCTACACAACTCAGGAAGTAGAACAGTCTCTACTCATATTATAAATAATTTTATTTGCAGGGGATATTATTTTGTTGTTAATTTAGAGTGAATTAAGCAGTATAACACACACTAGCCTGCCACTGGAGAATAAGGTTTGGTGACAAATGTCAAGTAGATCAGGTTTTAAAAAATTATTATAATCTTAGTTTACAGCACAGTTATGTGAGTAATTGGGACAATTCCAACCAGTCTAATCTAAAGCTTCAGTTAGGCCTTTAGACTGTCAAATATCATTTTTAATTTAGTTTAAAATTCGTGTTAGTGGGAAAAAATGGCAAGTTTTTTGTTTTGTTTTGTTTTGTGTTTTGTTTTTTGTCTTTTGGTTTCACGCATTCCTTTCCTCAGTGTTCTCATACATCTGTTTTAAAGCTCAACTGACAACCAATATTCTCTTCCTAGGAATTCTTTTGGTATATAAAGCAACCACAGCACTATTATTTAGCCCCTTCAGATAAAATGAAAAATACACACAATACACACACACACACACACACACACACACACACACACACACACAGATACACACACAGAGTCACTGATCAAAAGATCAGTACAGGCCAGGACCTAAAACAGAAGGTGAGTAGCTGTAGTTGACTGAAATTAAACCAGGTCAGAGTTGACCCAGACCCAGCCAACAGTTGTTGACAGAGGCTTTGAAGAGGCTCTATCAGATACGTATCAGATTATTCTCTAGCCCCAGCAAAAGTGCATTGAAGATCTGTTGAGTTTAAAAGACAATGTCCTGATGATTTGACCTTGCCAGGGTAGGAGCATTCATGACTTTGGCCTTTAAAACCCTCTGCAATTATCCAACTCAGTAGTGATAGTTTTTCTATATGTCTAAGTTGCTTAACAAATCATCCAAAACTTGGTGGCTTAAAACAACAACCATCATTTACCATCTCTCAGTCTCTGTAGGTCCTCCAGAGTATTCAGTGGTGATGCTGGCTCAGGGGCACTCAGGAGGATGGAGTCTGGTGACAGCTCAGGCTGGGGACATTGCCAGGTTTCTCCTCTCATCTCTCTGGTGCCAGGGCTGGAATGACTCAAATAGCAGGGGCTGGACAGCTGAGATCCTCAAGCACTTCTCTCTGTGTCTCTATGTCTCTCCCTGGAATCTCTCTCCAGCACTGTGTTTTCAGGGTGGCAGGCCCTCTAGTATGCTGTCTCAGGGCTCCTGAGGCATGTTTCCCCATGAGAGCAGGAGACCGGCAGAGCTGTGTCACCTTTGCTAACCTAGCCCAGAGGTGACCCACTATCACTTCCACCATTTTCTATTCATTAGAAGCAAGTCCCTAAGTTCAGTTCACATTAGGAGAGGGGAATTGGACTCCATATTTTGAAAGTGGTGTGCAAAAAAATCAAAGATGTGTTCCAAACCATCACGATGGCTATGCCTAATAATTACTTATTTTCATAAGTACTGGATGGGTTTTACCCAACATGATAGCAGGTATAGATTTTCTTCCTTAAAACTTTTGAGCTTCAAACATAGGTCATATGTCATCCTTTTTTATTACATAATGAAATAATTCTTAAACAAATCTTTTGTGAAATAAGGAGAGCTATAAATAAATAGAGTAAATAAAATAGGCCGGGCGCGGTGGCTCAAGCCTGTAATCCCAGCGCTTTGGGAGGCCGAGACGGGCGGATCACGAGGTCAGAAGATCGAGACCATCCTGGCTAACATGGTGAAACCCCGTCTCTACTAAAAAATACAAAAAACTAGCCGGGTGAGGTGGCGGGCGCCTGTAGTCCCAGCTACTCGGGAGGCTGAGGCAGGAGAATGGCATAAACCCGGGAGGCGGAGCTTGCAGTGAGCTGAGATCCGGCCACTGCACTCCAGCCCGGGCGACAGAGCGAGACTCCGTCTCAAAAAAAAAAAAATAATAAATAAATAAATAAATACATAAATACATAAACATCTAGATGAAATGCTCATAAAGATGTCAGACTTAAAAATGTTATCAGGTCATTTGTACCACCCATTTACTTTTCCTATGAATATTATCTATTGGAAAAGATAAAGGCCAGTGCTTTAAGCAAGTAATATGCACAATTTTAAATATGAGTAAAAATAATAGATGTTGAAAAGAAACATCCTTTTACATCCTCTTAAAAGATCATGCCCCAAAGCCACTGAGGCTCTTTCCTGGACACTTTGAATATGATTCTCATTTGAAGCTGACGGAAACTAGAGTAATTATTAACACAAACCCAATAAGTAATAATTAATTTTTGCCTTCTTGTTTATGCCTCACGGAGTATTTCTGCAATCAATCAACTGACATGCCACCACCTGAATTAACACTAAAATGTTTCTTTGGTATTCGACAGGTGTTATCACTGACTAAGAATCACAGCCTTTTTAATTAGCAAAATTCATTGTGTTGAGGGCTAGTTAGGCTTTTATCAATTAAAAAAAATCCTTCTTTTTGAATAATAGTGAAAATTTAGCACAGCCCTTGAATATCCCCAAAGAGGTGAGCATATGAAAAAAAACCACCAACCCAGGAAAGAAGAAACATAAAGCAATATTTATACCCCATCTGTGATTCTTCCAGAAAGAACTCTAGTGGATTACCTGCAGGGAGACTAAAACTTAGAGCTCTAACTAGAGAAGCAAAAACAGACAGGAAGCATGGAAAATAAGATCAGCCTAAGGTTAAACAGAGTTTATAGAAAGCATGTGCTGAGGATTTCTTATTTTAAAAGTTAAGCTTGCCGCATATTATAACATCAACATATTCAACGACTATTTCATGTCATTTTCACATGTTTCCATAAAACCCAATGAAAGAATTGAGGAGGGAACAATTCTCAGTTCTAAATTTGCTTTATATTTGCCAATCATTTTCACACTGAAAAGAACTGAACCGACATAATTTCAGAACCAAAGAAAGGCACATTTTACAGGGCAGGTGTCCTGGTCTACAACTCTCATACAGAGAATATTCTTACGGAGAATATCAAGGCTGAGGTCACAAGCCCCAGGTAAGAAAGATATATTGAACCATTTTGGTTTACAAATAAGTAAAAGAGAGAAGTCTCAGAGCTTAACTGCCAAATAGACTAAAAATCTCACATAATTTTAAATAATAAAACTAATTATAAATAATAAAATTAATTTTAAAGCTGGAACATTTCCTCAAAATATATTTTTGTCTTATTCCCTACAGTTTAGAGGTGGATGGGCTCCAATGACTGTGTTTCTTGGAGTATTAGAATGAATGGGATCCTGTTCTTTGAATTCACAGACTGATAATAATAGTCCTTACCACTCTGCAGCCTTTGCCATGTGGCCTGGGTTTCAATTAGTATACTTTTAAAATATAATCAAAGCTGAACTTATATTTGTAGCTGTCTCCAATGGAAAGCTGTAATGACAGCTGGGACTAAAATGAAAGGATTTCCGTATCATGTAAAAGGCACCAAAAAGAAAACTATCAAGATCTGGGTTCTCCATCTGGTGTCATCCTGGACACCAGAAAGCTTTGGGATCTGAAACTAATGCTCCCCCTCTCAGGTACTCCATTTCCAAATCCATATATTCGACTAATTATCTAAGATCCCTCTGGCTGTCAGTGGTTACGGTTATTTGAAACAAATCCTCATGACTTCTGTAATAAGGCCTCAAACCTAAAATCACATGCCAAAAATGAGATAATCAAGAAACAAACCATGATTTAACTTCCCCTTTTGGGATTCTCTTCAACTCTGACACAGCCAGCCAGCACATGGAATACTAACCAAGTGCTATTGCTGAGTGGACACATTGAAAAGTCACCACGATTTTATCCATAAAATACTTACTGAGATTCGATCAGATATAAAATACAGTTGTAGATGCTAAGATAGGCAGGTGTGAGGTGCCACCCCTCCCTGGAATTGCTGACAGCACCCACAGGGATATGAGACAAGCACACTCCTAAAGAGGAAAGAACAATGCTGCACAAGTAAGTAATGCCACAGGATCCTTCAGGTGTCACTTCAGCAACTGGAAACCTCTATGGCCAGCAGCACCTCTGTTTGAGTTCTCCTTGCTCCCACTGGGCTCATTCCACCCACTCAGCCAGGCCGGCTATGCTCAACTAATGCTGCTGACTTGGGTCCCACACCTGCCATGGGCAAGCCGGGCATGGAGCAGCAAGAGGTGTATGAGTGAGCAAGCACAGGATCTGGCCACTGCACACAACCAGGTATGTCAGCTGCTGTGGTATGGTAGGCAGCTCCAGGCACTGGCACAGGTGCTGGCTCAGTGTGAGGCTGTGGCTGAACCAGATGTACCACACATGGCTTCTGCTGTGGGCATCAGCATCTGGACAATGGGAACACAGTGGCACCCAAAAGCTCAGAGATGCCAGGAACCACAGATCCCCAAAGGGGGTGTTACAGTGTGTCACAGTCCTGGCTCAGGGAGCCTCAAGGTCTGCGCTCCCAGAAGGGCCACAGCTCTTCATTCCCACAGTCTGGGAGTGTGTCACCACCCATAGCTCAGCAAGCTGGCCAGGAAAGCATTATACCTCCTTTAGCTCCAGCCATTTGGTGGGTCCCGAGTTCTTGTCTCATGTCCAGGAAGAATGAGTTTACATGGACTACTAGAGGGTGAGCAAGGCAGAGAAAAGCCTTATTGAGAGACAGAACACCTCTCAGCAGAGAGGAGGCCTGAAGTGTGTAGCTTCTATCCACAGGCAGTTTGTCCAGAAGAGAGTAGAGAAGGACCAAAATGTGTAGCTCCTATGCACAGGCAGGTCATCCCAGAGAGTATCTGAGTCTGGCTGAGTATAGGATTTTTATGGGCTCAGGAGTGAGGAAGTGCATGCTGATTGGTCCATGGGTGGCCATGGTTGGGCCTGGGAAAAGCACCATAAGTTCTCACTCTGGGTCATGAACTTCACCTGAAACTGGCAGCCTGGCCCTCAGGCTACAGTCCATCCCTGGCTTGAAGGTGGGAATTCACTGGGGACCCACCCCTTCCCATCTAAGAACCTGTTTACCTCCTGCCACCATCAACATGCTGTCTGCAGTGCCCAGGCAGTCCATGTTAAGAGTGCCCGCAGGCCCATGCAGAGCCATCCTCAGTCCTCTGGGCTCCCTCCCTGAGTTCATTGGTGCCCAAAGTTTCAGAGGGGTCTGAGGCAGCAGGCAGCTAGTGTGTCACCACTGCCCTGAGCACTTGCACACCCAGCCAGGTCACGACAGTGCCCAGGCTTGACCACAACTTTGCTCCACACTGGAGTGGGCACCAGGAATGAGGAGAGGCCAGGAAATGGGAATAGGCACTACCAAGACTGCCAGGGCAGGAGTCTTCCCAGGCCCCTGAAAGTGCAAGGATGCCAGGGTCTGGAGCCATGGCTGGGTGGATGGAGCTGTTCCCGGGAGTGTGGGGCTCCTGCCCCATCAACTCAGTAGGGTGCAGGGCTTCTGCCTGTTCCTGGCCCCCACCGGTTTCATGGAGTGCATGGCCCAAGGCATCCTCACAGCGGCTGCTCCAGATGGGCTGCCGCAGCCATCAATGATAAAACAGGTCACAGTGATATCAGGGCAGTGATACACAGGATGGGGAATGTCCAGCCACTTTGCTAAATGTAGCAATGTCTGTGAAGGGTCTCCCAATAATCTCCTTTAGCTCCCTGTAAAGTCACCCCAAATAAACATAAAATCTATGCCAGAAATGATGTGCTTGTCATGCAAATGCAAATTGAAGGCCAATTCCGTATTCCTTACTTCTAACCAATTAATTATCCCATTTGCACAATTTCCAAATAAAATTCTTGCCTTCTTTTGATGATGGTCACTTTTAAGGAGACCAGGTCTTAATGAATTTGTTAGTGAGTGAAAACTTCACAGTTCAGAGTTTGTATATACTAGTGTGAACTAGTATGCCTTAAAAACAATGAAAAGGATACTGAGGACTCAACCTGAAAATAAAAATGCACAATTGTGCCTATATAAAGAGGAGGATTTATGAAACCAGGTCATGAATTTACAGCAGTACATTATACATAGGAACCCAGTCATCATTTTTCCCTTCTGTCATTAAGGTCTCTTTCTGCAGAGATGCTCTGTTCCAGACAGAAACAGTCCAAATTATAAACATTTTCTAAAGGATTTGCCCAGTCAAGCCCATTCAATGAGCAGATAAGTTCTGTGGCAATCTGTGTCAACTGGGGAAGAGTAGATGTGTTCATGTGCTCGTTTTACTGTGTGTGTCCTCTAGCTGAGAATCTTCACTCAGTTTTCTTGCTCCCATCCTTCTCTTCCCCTTCTGTTCTCCCTCAGCACACACATTGAAGGACCCAGATGGAAGGGCCCTTCACTATGTGAGAAGGGGAAGCCCTGCTGAGATGGAGAAAATCACAGCAAAATTGGTCACTGAGGCAGCGGAAGAGGCAGGCAATGGAAGAGGAGGATGGCCTGGCAAGCCCCTGGAGAGGATGTGAGGCTTCATCCTCTGGGCAAGAGGTAACGATTGAAGTACATCCCAGGGGAATAAGCGTGGCAGGGGCACCTTGAGAGCAGTGTCTCTACATGATCTTTCAGACTGCAGAGTGGAGGCCACACCGATGCAGGGTCCAGAGTGGGTCACTGAATTGGTCAACAGGGATGCTGTACGAGCATTTTTGGGCAAGTCAGGATGGTGGTTTGAACTTGGCTGGTGACCATGGAAAGAACAGGAGCAATTCAAGCAGGGCTTTGGAGGCAAAATCCACATGATCTGTAAATAGGCTGTATGTGTGGGCGTAAGGGAGAAGGAGTAGCCAGGGGCTTCTGAGTGTTTGCACAGAACCTCACGCTGCTCGTGACAGGCTCAAAAGGACTCCGCCCTGTCTGCATATGCACCCTCTCTGTGGAAGGAGCAGCAGTCCAGACACAGGAGGTGAGGGGATCATGGCCAGCTGCCCACTGCCTAATGCCTTGGAATAGCTCTTACCTCCTAAGTACCCAAATTTAAATCAAGTACACGATTCAATCATTCTTCCATTTTTTCCAAAAAAAAAATTATGACAATAAGTTCTTTGGTTTTGTCTGTTTCTACCATGCCTGTTTCACAGTAGGATTTGAAACTTAAATTTCAAAATATCCTGAGAAATAAGACTCCTCTTGTGTTTCTGACCACATGGAAGCAAAAATAATAAGACAGGCTGAGCGCGAACATGTTTACAGATCCATCCTTAAAACAAAAAAAGAAGAAAATAGATGAAGCATTTGATGTTTGGAATCTCTTTTCAAACTGAACCACATAGTATACAAATAGTATTTTCAAAACCAAAAACTTGCAGGGATTTCCTAGTTGGTGTTGGTGTTGTTCAAGTGCATGTTTTACAATCAATGCTGTTTGGGGGTTTTATAAGCTTGTTTGTTTTTCATGGTGCCTATCCACAAGTAAAATAGATTGGATTTTGCTGATTACATGAACGTTGAGTCTACAGGTTTTATGACACAGTGCGTTATCACCATTGCTCCATGGAGATTAATCTTTTTCCATTAAGTTTCTACGCTCAGAAAGTGTTCACTTTTACAAAGAATGTAAACCATTACTATAGACTCTAGGAAATCTGAGGATGAGTTTTTGGTGGAACAGGTCTGGAAGATGGTGAAATTCTCAAGGCATAAGTCATTTGCATCTAATAAAACACAATAGATGTGTTGTGTCTAATAAAACACGGTAGACTCCACGTGTCAAAGAAAGTATCCTCAAATAATATAATAATATGAAGTAGAAATGGCAAATGGTAAACAAAGCCAACTTCCCAGTAAAAATCTCAGGAGGTTGTTTCCCACAGACTGTTTTCATGAAAAAGACTTGAAGTAGTTTGCAATAAAACACACACACACAATAAGACAAAAATAATACAGAAAAGCAGGATTGAGAAGATAGATGTCATGCAAGGGATTTGAGGAAGACGTTGCCTAGGCTATCTCACCAGCTTTCCTCCTGGGCACGCGAAGGACGCTGCTCTCAGCTCTGGCCTGCTCAGTGACGCTGTGTGACTCGTATAAGCCAATGAAATGGGAAGGAATGTGACAGGTGTTACTTCCTAGTGCAGGCAGTGAAAAGCCCATTTGTGAACTTGGGTTCTCTGCTGCCCTTACACTTCAACTGAGGACAACATGTACTCTCAAGGATGAGGGAGTGGAGCCCACATCCACTTGGACTTCTGATGGAGTTTCCCTGCCAATGCCCCTGCCAACCTGCTCAGGACTTTTTGTTGATTCTGCTAAACCACAGAAATTTGAGGGGATTTGGGACTTATCCTAGCCAGTCCTGACAAATACTGTGATTATTTAGAAAAGGAAAAAGAAATGTCTGTTCCCCAAAAGGCATGGAAGTGAGATTAGCAATGATATAAAGCCTAAACTAAGTAAATAATTGTTCATCCAATGTAATTGTGTTAGGTTCTGTTTTTTGAGTATTTGCATCCATTAAATGTTCAGCATGCATTTTCTCACTTAATGCAGACGTGGGAAGGAGAGTTTAATGGAATAAATAATTTACATGATTTCTAAGAAATAGAGCAGGACCTGAACTCAGTGGATCTATTTCTAGAGCAGAACTTGGAACTGTGATTCCAAAAAAGGACTTTTGCACAGAGGGTTGCCTGGTAAAATTACCACAACTCAGCAGAAGAAAAACCTTTTCCTAGTTCCAAATAGACTGAAACTTGGCACATGAAGTTTTAAGTAAGGAACACAATGAACAACTTATTTAACAGTAGAATAATAATAACAAGAACATGGGTTATGGGATGAGGTAGCCACAGGGTTGGATCCTGGGGTGACCACGCTTTTTGAGTGAGATAATTAAGAAAAACAATATGCCCTCTTAGGTGAATACTGTAGAGTGTCACATAAAATCTAGAGGTCCCTAAGAGAGATGTTGGTTTGTCTTTTTTAAAACTTTTTTTTTTTTTTGAGACGGAATTTTCATTCTTATTGCCCAGGCTGAAGCGCATTGATGTGATCTCAGCTCACTGCAACCCCTGCCTCCTGGGTTCAAGCAATTCTCTGGGTTCAAGCAATTCTCCTGCTTCAACCTCCTGAGTAGGTGGGATTACAGGCACGCACCACTATGCCCGGCTAATTTTGTTGTATTTTTAGTAGAGACAGGGTTTCACCGTGTTGGCCAGGCTGGTCTTGAACTCCTGACCTCAGGTGATCCGCCTGCTTCAGCCTCCCAAAGTGCTGGGATTACAAGTGTGAGCCACCGTGCCTGGCCTTTTAAAAAACTTTTTAATTTCAAATAGTAGTTGAAATATTTCAACTGGTATTATTCTGAAGTAATTTCAGATTTACAGAGTTGAAAAATGATATTTCACTATCAATTGTTGACTTTTCATGTATTTGCTTTCTCTCTCTCGATGTACACATACACAAAAATTATTGGTTGGTTCTGAACCACTTAAGAGTTCATTTCAGACTTTAAGTTCAAGTATCTATTTTTTCAACACAAAAACATGTCATCATCAATCTACAGTACAATTATAAATTTAGGAAGTTTAGCATTGATACTATACTATTACCTCATACAGATGCTCCATGACTTACAATGGAGCTAAGTCCCAATGAACCCATCATTAATTTAAAATACCGTAAGTCAAAACTGAATTTAATACACCTAAGCTACCAAACAACACAGCTTAGCCTAGCATACCTTAAATGTGCTCAGAACACTTACATTAGCCTGCTTTGGGGCAAATCATCTAACACAGGATTCCTGAGCCCTCGGGCCATGGACTGGCATTGGTCCATGCCTGGGACTAGGAGCTGGGCCATACAGCAGGTGGCGAGTGGTGGGTGAGCAAGGGAAGCTTCATCTGTATTTACAGCCACTCCTCAACTCTTGTATTACGCCTGAGCTCCACCTCCTGTCAGATCAGCGGCTGCATTAGATTCTCATAGGTGCGTGGACCCTATTGTGAACGGCACATGTGAGGGATCTAGGTTGTGTGCTCCTTATGAGAATCTAATACATGATGATCTGCCACTGTCGCCAGTCACCAGTTGCAGGAAAACAAGCTCAGGGCTCCCACTGTTTCCACATTATGGTTAGTCATATAATTATTTCATTATCTATTACAATGTAATAATAATAGAAATAAACTGCACAACAAATGTAATGAGCTTGAATCATTGCCAAACCATCCTCCCCTTCCCCGGGTCTGTGGAAAAATTGCCTTCCATAAAATTGCCTTCCGTAAAACCAGTCCCTGCTGCCAAAAAGGTTGGGGACTGCTGATCTAACACAAAACCTATTTCATGATAAAGTGTTGAATATCTTGTAATTTATTTGTATACTGTACTGAAAGTGAAAACCAGAATGGTTGTATAGGTGCTGGAAGCACAGTTTCTCCTGAAAGCATATCTCTTTTGCACCATAGTCCATATTCAAATTTTGCCAGTTGTGCAATGATATTCTTTAATCATCTTTAAAGTACTTCATGAGTCTTCATCTTTTTCAGAACTGTGGCATGTTTTAAGAGTAGAGATTAGGCATTTTGAAGAAACAACCTCTGCTTAGATCCCCATCATGCATTTTTGAGAGGAATGCCACATAAACGATGTTGTACCCATACTCACTTGCTTAATTATTTGCGGTCTATTATTTGTTTCTGCTGCCTACTTCACAAAGCCTTTCAGGTTCAAATGAGATTGTATCTTTGAAAATTCTTTAAAAGACGTTACTTCCATATGCAATTAATAAAATATTGTGTTGCACAAACACAAATACTAGTTTATTTTCAATGAAAATGTCACAATTTTAAAGAAATGAATTCAAAATGAACATTCTCCAACTTCAGAAGGGAAAAAAAGAACATAGTTATTGTTTTAACTGCATTGCATACAATGAGCTCTTTTAAAAGCCCGTATGTGAGATGGTAAAAATATTTGAATAAAATAAAGCAACTCACTCAATTATGTTGAAGTATCTCAGGTGAAAGAGCATGCTTGATCTAAACTGCTTTTTATAAATAACTCATTTTCCTGCTTCATTTAAGTGAATATAGACTATTGGAAAACTAGTATCCGACTATAAAGTGTAGATCCAAAAT
This sequence comes from Rhinopithecus bieti, assembly GCF_001698545.2. Lineage (NCBI taxonomy): Eukaryota > Metazoa > Chordata > Mammalia > Primates > Cercopithecidae > Rhinopithecus > Rhinopithecus bieti. The sequence goes on from NW_016803102.1 coordinate 900,970, forward strand.
ATTGGCCCTGTCACCTTCATATTGAGAGGCCTCCTGCAGTCCAGGGCTGAATAATCACAAAACACAGCTTATGTAGGTTATTAAAGACCTACTTTGAGGTCTTTGAGGTCTGGAGTTAGAGAAACACGTGAATGCCCAGAATGTATATGAAGGTCTCTGCAACGGCACCACATCAGGCTGAATAACACAAAATAGAAAATATCTTCAAAATTCCACTCATGTTCCTAACACTCACTTTTCACATTGCTAATGGAGGCTCAAAAAGAAGGGTTTGCCTGTCTCTACTAAAAATACAAAAATTAGCAGGCGTGGTGGTGTGTGCCTGTAATCCCAGCACCTCAGGAGGCTGAGGTGGGAGAATCACTTGACCCTGGAGGTGGAGGTTGCAGTGAGCCAAGTTTTGTTTTATTTTGTTTTTGTTTTGTTTTGGGTTTTTCAGATAAGTAAAAGGATTAGCAAGAGGTTATAGAAATCTCTAGGGGACCCAGAAGCCTTGGAATATGCTTGATTTATCTTAAGGAATGGATCTATCCAGTATAGGCTAATCAGGCTTCAACATTTGCCATGCAGTAAGATGTAGATTACTGATATCATTTGGATCTGTGTCTCCACCAAACTGTCATGTCAAATTGTAATCCCCAATGTTGGAGGTGGGGCCTGGTGGGAGGTGACTGAATCATGGGGGTCGTTTCTCTTGGTTTAACAGCATCCTCCATGATGTTGTCATGGCAAAGGTGAGTTATCACCAGATCTGATTGTTTACAAGTGTGTAGCCCCTCCCCACTCTCTCTCTTCCTCCTACTCCAGCCATGTAAGACGTGCATACTTCCCCTTCACCTTCCACCATGATCAAAAGTTTCCTGAGGCCTCCTCAGAAGCCACATGCTTCCTGTACATCTTGCATAACCAGACAATTAAATCTTTTTTCTTTATAAATTATCCAGTTCCAAGTATTTCTTTATAGCATTATTAGAATGGACTAACACAATTAACTAAGTAAAAAAGATCTTGCATTAAACAATATTTTCATATTGGGGGTTTATGAATACTTAGTGGTTTGCAGATCACCATCAAAAAACCATAAATGTCCACAAACTGCAAGTAAATTGTACATGTTTGGGGAGAAGCCCCATAGCATTCATTAAAGTTGCAGTATAGTGGAAGCTGGGTTAAAAACACCTCCAGTGGTGTGATGTGATCACAGGGGTCTTGACCCACTTCCCTCATTAACGTGATTAGTCTATTTTTGCTTCTCTGATGCACATTGCTCATATCCCCCAGTCTCTTCCCTTCTGTCTGGGTCCCAGCTGCTGTATGTTCTTCACCCTTGCCTTGTCTTTGCCTGGATTCTGTTTCTGACAGCTGATCCCTCCTCTACGATATACACTATCCCTTGCTCCATTCCACCTAGTGTTGGACTGGAAAATCCACAAGAAGATTCTTGTTCTGTGAGTTGTTAAAAATATTCTTAAGTGGATAGATTTTTGCAATATGCATCATCAAGGTCAACGTAGACATGTGAATTACTTCTATAAAGCCTTGAAATAGATTTAAGCAAAATACTAGACAAATGGTAATTTGTTTTAAATTTCTTAACTCACATACTTTAGAAAATAAAATTAATTGGGTAATTTAAAAATGAATCATAAGGAAGTCAAATTTAGCGTGTATTTAATACAATAGGAGTAGTAGTAAAATTTAAAAACTGAGCATATTCCCAAAAAAGCTATAGCCATGAAGATACATTCTTGGGTAGTTTTCATAATTGTCTGGGTCATACATATATATTCATACATATGTATACTTTTCAAATAATGTGGAAATCATCATTTCTAATATGAAATTTGGACAGCACAGGTCAAGAACTGCTACAGTGAAGGCCACAGCAGTGAAAATGAGTTTGTTCCTCCTGAATTTCTTTGCAGTGGTTAATATTTGACTAAATTCAAAATGCCAGGTAAGAGAGAAGTGGAGGTTCAAGGACTCACCAAGAAAAATGAAATTTTTTTCCCTATGGAAGATCAGGAATCATGAAATATAATTAAAACAATTTATTTAAAAAGAAGGCAAATGTTCTAAGAACTTTCCTAGAATCCCAATTACCACTGCAGGTGCCAGTCACACCAACACTTGACTGGTTTGGTAACTATTTTTGCTAGGGGCACAATAAAAAAAAAAATCTTAATTTAGTTTTTTCACTATTTTCAGGGTCACATATCCCCAGCAGGCACAAGAGCATTTGCCCAATGTCCTGCACTTTTCAGAGGAATGTGAAGGAGCAGTGATAACTGGAAATCTACTAAGCTTTGATTCTGACCTCCAAACTCCCCCTAGCCGTGCATTTAAGTCCCAGCCATTAAAAAAAAAAAAAGAAAGAAAGAAAGAAAAGAAACCTCTACTAGTGGATTGACATCCTGAGAATTATGCCAGCCTGAAGAAAAGAATTTAATCAATTCTGATGGAGAAAAGAAGGAGTGGTAAAGCCATGTATAAAATGGTCAGCATGGTGAGAACAACTTGCACTTGTCTGTACTCTTGGTTTCTAAATATTTTCACATAGATGACTTTGTTTGATACCCCCATTCACTCTGTGAGGTTGAAAGTGAAGTATTTTCAGCTCTTTTCAACAAATCACATTTTTTTAAATTAGCAAATGAAGAGGGAATGTCAGGAAGCAAAATGGTGTGGTGTTAGGCAGTAACCCTGTGACAGATGGGGTGAGCTCCCGGAACGATTCCTTCAGTGCCATTTCAACATCTTCCAGCCACTACTACTGATACGGTTTGGCTGTGTCCCCATCCAAATCTCATCTTGAATTGTAGCTCCCATAATTCCCATGTGTTGTGGGAGGGACCCAGAGGGGAGGCAACGGAATCATGGGGGTAGTTTCTCCCATACTGTTCTCATGGTAGTAAGTCTCACGAGAGCTGATGGTTTCATAAGGGGAAACCCCTTTTGCTTGGTTCTCATTCTCTCTTGTGTGCTGCCAAGTAAGACATGCCTTTTGCCTTCTGCCATGATTGTGAGACCTCCCCAACCATGTGGAATGGTGAGTCCATTAAACCTCTTTTTCTTTATAAATTACCCAGTCTCAGGTATGTCTTTATCAGCAGCGTGAAAACAGACTAATACAGCTACTGTGAGCAAGGAGTTTAGTGACATTCTCACGACCTTTCACTAACAGTTCTGGACACACAGATGTGGGGGTCTCCCTTCCCGATTCTTTGCCTCAAACCTCAGACAGCTTGCCATTTTACTAGCCCTCTGATTTCCTTCACCCTTTTGTTTTAAGCTTAACGTCTGGGGAGCAAACTGCTTTCAAGTTCGTATGGACAATATGGACCAACTTCATCACTGTCACCCCACATCTGTTCTCGAAATAACTATAGAGGCCGTTCATGTTTACCTTTCTAGGATTTGGTTTTCTTGTATTTAAAATTAAGGAAGAAGACAAAATAAGTCTCCAAGACCCATACCAATTCAAACATGAAAGGTTTGCAATCTGGTAAACATATTTGTAAGATAATCACTCTTACAAAACTTACTTCTAAGGCCACTGGAGAATCTTCAGAAGTTCCAATAATTTATAGTGTTCACTGCCAATGAATATTTCTATCGAGACTCACATCTAAACAAGCACATAGCCATTATCACAGCTTTATAAAGAGTATCCAAAATGCTAGTAGAAACAACCTCAACCTAGAAATGACTCAGAAAGATGAACAGCATGTGCAAATGCCCCTTCCTCCCGTCATCTCCGCACCTCAGGGATCCCTGGGGTGGCTGCCAAAAAAAGCCATTCTGGGTAGGCAAAAAGCATGAGAGGATTTGGAGGTTCAGAAGTAAAGAAAGGAAAGGTACTGTGAAAAAGGCAAGGCAGCATGGAGCTGGCCAGGGACAGATGCACAGAACGAGCTGACCTTCCCCAGCCCAAAAATATCTTCCCCCCACTGTGCCTGAAGTTTTGACTACACTTTGGCACGCTGGCTAAAATCACATCACTGGGACATGCTTTTTGGATAATAAGCAGAAGGCTTTTCTTCCCCCCTAAAATGCAACTAACTCTAGGAGAGTTCAGAGACTGTCAAGCGCTGCACGCACTTGTGTGGGTTGGTTCAATCAGATTGCTTTCCTCCTGACACCCAGCTGAGACCAACAATCCTGAGTTACTCAGAGTTTTGAAAAGCTGGAAAGGGTAGGCAGGTAATTTTGGTGAAAGATAATTTTAGGGAATGGGCTAATTTTGGTTAATGTAGATGGAGAAGTCCAGAAACACTGAAAAATGAAGGAGTTGCAGAAATCTTTTAAGAATGTCAATTTCCTATTTCCAGCTGCTTCCTGGAGCTACCCTCGAACTCAGGAAAGGAGGGACCACACACTCTGCCTGATATTCCATGCTTTTGAGGATTAGGTAATATCTCTTTCACAGATAAGAAAACTGAGGCTTAGAGAGATAAAGAGACTTATGCAGGGTCAAGGTCAGACCATGTTACCTCCAACACTGCAGGCTCCACTTTATCCTCTTTCTTGCCCTCCTCCTTTTGGGTTACTTACTGCCTTCCTCTTCACTGCTACCAGGACTCAAAAGTGGAGGCAACAATACTGGCATAACAATGTTGCCCAGGTGCCATTTCTGTGATCCCACCTGGTGAGCCTAGTGAACATGTGTGCCATTGTTTCTGTGGAAGAACATATGTGCTGGGTTCCAAATAGCCAATTTTCAAATAAGCTATTGGTATACAATTGCTCGTAAGTTGAGGAAATCATACTTTTCCCCCTAGCTACAAAAGTAAATTAATAAAAACTATAGAGATAACTTCTTATTTGAAATCTTCCCCCCTGTTCCAAGGCATTGTGGTTGGTGCTGACTTGTGCTCTTTGAGCAGGAACTGTCCTGCACAAGCCAGGCTAGAGATTTAGCAAATGTATCAAACAAATAAATGAATGTGAGTGAATGAAATCTAATCTGGGTATGTTACTCAATAATAAAGTTATATGCATGTATTTTTCAGACTAGACCGCAGAGGAAACCATGGGCTATCTCTGGCTCTGGCTGGCAATGAAAAGCAACTCCATGTGGCATAATTTATTTGCTTTAGAACGACCAGTTGGGACATGAATTTGTTTAGTGTCTTCTGGCATTTGTACTCCCTTTTTTGTCTTATAGTCTTTACTCTTCCAAGAGTTTCTTTTGACTATAGAGATGAGAAGAATGGACTAATTCTAGAACCAATCATGGAGAGCTTAACTTGGAAATATGAGCAGACAGGTAATTTCAGGATTTGGAGATCATGTGGAGGGTACATTAAATAAAAATCTGTGAGTTAAAAAGTACAGTCACACGCATCAGGTAGTTGAGGTGTTAATGAAACAATGCCACTGTAGAACTTTTTAGGAGCAAAAGCTTAAACTCCCCCCACCACCCCACCGCCACTGCCATTTCTATCACCAATCTTTGGTTTAGTCTTGGCATTTTCAATCTAAGGGGAGAAGCCTGATAACTGGTTACTGGCAGATCTTCTGTAAATTAAGCTACTCAAGGGCACAGCTCAGAAAACTTACTGCTTAATAAGGAAATACCTACAATGAAATTAGTAATTCCAGGGCATAATGTAAATGTGGGAAAATAAGACAAACGTGATTTCAATAATTACTCCCATTTCTGAAGGCAGGGGAAGCAATTTCCTATCTGAAACTTCTTGAAGAAACAGAAGCTAGGTACAGGTGAAAGGATTCAGGAAATCTGGTACTGTATGTAATCCGGAACTGTATAATCACACTGCTAATGCTCAGGACAGAGAATTGGATAAGGAAACAGTGGCATAAACATATTATGGGATATGACTGAGCTTAATAGGGGGAAATCCTGTCATAGACAACAACATACATAAACCTAGAAGACACTATGCTAAGTGAAACAAGCCAGGCACAGAAGGACAAATACTGCATGATTCCACATATAGTCAATCTAAAATATTTCTAACACATGGAAGCAGAGACTAGAATAGTGGTACCATGGGCTAAGAGAAGGGGGAATGAGGAGTTGCTATTCAATGGGTATCAAGTTCTAGTCATGTAAGCTAATTAAGTCCTAGAAGTTTGCCGTACAACATCGTGCCTATTATCTTACAATATTATATCGTACACTCACAACTTTGTTAAGTGGGTAAATCTCATGTTAAACGTTCTTGCACAATTAAAAAAAAAAAGAAAAAAAAAGGACTGCTTGGCTTCAACTCTCAGACCCATCACATATCCTACCTGAGTGGCCTGGGGCAAGTTTTTAAACTTTCCTCATTTCAGAGTAGGGGTGGCAAATGGAGAATCCTAAGACCTCAATTGGTTAACACATGTAAAAGCATTGGGCATAGGGTAAGCCCTCACACACCATTAGCTGTTTACTCCAAGCCTAGTGAGCTTGAGATCTCAGGGAAGTTTGGCTTTTCTGGATCTCATTTGCCCCATCAAGATGACACAGTGAGGCAGCCCTGAGCCAAAGCCATGTTTGTGAAACAGAACAAGTGACCTTGGGGGCAGCAGAGCAAGTAAATACTAAGGAACATTGTCGTTGCGCTCCTTACAACCACCAGGAGTAGATTAAAGCAAGGGAGACCATGAATTTCCTGCAAGAATTTCCCTATGAACAAGAAAGATTCCTGGGCTGCTGCCTGAGATAATTCAATTCCAAGAGATCTACCACTTAGTTTGGAATTTTTAAGTGTAGACCAAAGATTGACCATTGGAGATTTAAGCTTTTGCTCCTAAAAAGTTCTAGAATGGTATCATTGTTTTTTAAAAACCTCAGCTACTTTACTGCAATGACTGTGTAACTGTATCTTTTAAAATTCATCATTTATGATTCAACTCACTACAAGTAATTCTGATCCTAAAATTTTCTATGCCCTCAAAATTCCAAATTTAACTCTCCCTTTTTCCCCATAATGTAGCCCCTGCCCCAAAGCATTCTTTTACATACCCCTGAATTTCACCTCCAGTCACAATTCGTTCCCCTTACAGTCACTCCTCAGGCTGAGTCTGTCATAACCTCTCTACGTAAAACTCTCCCATCATCATTTCAGCCCAGAAAATTCCAGTCACAATTGCCTTCTGGGAAATCTAAATCAGGTTACGGTAATGTGACAGCTCATTCAATATCCTGAAACTCCCCAGCCTCTAGCCATCAACTCCCATTCACAAAATCGTATTTTATAGAAAAACTTTAAATGAAAGCTTAGATTAGGCAAAGATTGTAGTTTGGTCAAGATACCTGCTGGGATTCACATTCTCCACGGAGGAATCTGACTGAGTTCTAAAGAACAATTAAATGCAGTCAATATTACTTAAAAGTTTGAGTTTCTCAGTAAAGGCAGTCTGACAAGAAACAATGATCTGGAACTTGAAGGAGGCACCCAGAGATTTCAAATTTCAAATTCACCCTCTAACATCAGGACTATTAGAGAGCTCCTTTAATTCAGACCAAAATGGTCAAGGCCATGTTCAGGTAGCTCATATTTTTGAGATTGTTGGAATATTTGACCTCAGTGGGGGCACAGTACATGAGCTGAGAGTTGAATGTACACCAGAGGTTTGAAACAATGTGATTTGCCACTAAATGGCCTTGTGATCTTGAGTAAGTCACAATTCATATGGGACTCCCTGTTCTCATCTATGAAATAAGGGCTAAGTCAGATGGCAGGTATGTCTCCTCACATGCTAAAGGCTTTTCCATGCACTTTCAGCAGTCAAGCCCATATGGCAAGACCTGAAGGGTCACAACCTGAATTTTATTTTCTCAGTGAAAAGTGCTCACACGGATGATTCTCTATCTCTCTATCCTCTTTGGAAATATATTTACAAGATTCTATTACCGTCTTCCTATAACCAAGTTGATTCAAATTATTATCTTTCTCAATTTTATAAGAAAGTACGTCTTTAGTTTTGAAAATATGCCTACAAAACATATTTAAATGTGAACTTAACAAGAACAAAATGCCTTTTGCCCAAGTCAGTAGAACCTGTCCTAAACCTGTCGTTTAAATGATCACTCATGAAATAATTGTCTCTCATAAGAAGACATGAACTAAAGGGAGACACAGGTATGATGGCATGGAATGCAGCCTGAGTGCTAAAAATCTGGTCCCATTTCTGCATCTTGCATGAGTGGCCTCATGATCTTGACTGTCCCTTCCTGCTCTAAAATTTGGTTCCCCTGGAAAACACACTCTGTTCATTTTGGCCTTGAGTCTTAGCAATCTCATATGGTAAAAATGAGGAGCAGGTGCATAGCAAACAGTTCATAAACACTTATCTAATATACAACAAACGGAGCAGAGGTTCTCACCAAATTCTACTATGCTCAAGTTAATAAGAATTGAGAAGAGTGGAAGATTCCAGAGGAGGAATATAAATATATAAACATATGCAATTGAATTTTCTGATGGATCCTTAACTATTGAAGTATAAATTTACATTTGAGTAGTGTATACCTCCCACAACAAACTTAGATGGTTTGTATGTCATGTTTGAAAATTATATCATGTTTTATACTATCAGAAAAGGAGTCCTGTAGCCATATCCTTTGAGATGTGCAATTGCTACAATGTGCCTAGTGTGTTGTGCAGGGAAAAAAGATTAAAGAATTTTGATTGATGTGTTCACAGTTGTTCAAGAAAAAAGCAGGCATTAGAGAAACTGTTCAAGTGAGGATTAAAGCCAAAAAAAGCTTCTCTCTTTCAAAATGGATACTTTTCAGGGTCTGCCTAAAAGATAATGTCTCCCAAGGTACTAAAAGCTATTGTGTTATCATCTGGGGAGGGATGCTCATGGCTGTGTGACCTTGGGCAAGTCCCTTAGTTTTCTATTTATAAACTCAGGCATTCAACCAGATATCTTTTCCAGCTCTAAAAGTCTATACCTGAGTCTGAGAATGAATGCCTTCTTGCAAATGAAGTTTAAGTCTGGCTTTTTATTATGATACAGTGTGGTTCAAATATAACCCAAACAAAACCATGTCCCCCACTGCACAAAAAGAAACATCCAGAGCAAGCTTGATTTACGTGGGAATTAGATCCAGCCTCAGATTTCAGCATCATTATAGGTTCCCACCAGAACGCGCTTGAGTCTCCTCCGCCCTGTTCAACTGTGCAGTAAATCTTCAGGATGTGAGATCAGTACTTGTTCTGATAAATAAGTGATCAACATTAAGCAAATGCACTAAATCATCAGCTTCCCTCTCCTCAGTCTCCCTTCCCTGCCAAATTCCTATGGAAACAAACAAACAAAAAAGTCAGAAGCAGAAAATGTTTTCGGCCCAATACATGATTTGTTTGACCAAGATTGCCCTATATTTTATCAGCGTGGCCTCCACCTGCCCTCCCACCTAGCAGAACTATTTTCAGCACATAGGCTGATGCTTATTTTTGTAGATGCACTAAGCCACATCTCCTGTTAGGCAGTTTTTGTAGAGGAAGTTATCCTTAAGCTCGTCCAGCTGTTTTCTTAAGTGTACCTTTAGGGAAAAGGGAACGGGAAGCCTGAGAAGACACAGCTAGCTCAGAACTGTCCCTCGTAACTACAACTCAAGAAAAATATCTCAGGGAACTTACCTTGTTAATAGCAGATCAGCAGCACCTCCTTGTATGAAGGGCAGTCATCTCATTTCTTTACTTGCCCGTTGTAAGTCCTGGATAATTACTTTTCTCATTCTAACTTAATTTGCATTAAGCCCAGGGTGTTTAGTTTTTGAGACCTAACACTCAAATCTGGCAGACACTGGCTTGTGGTTAGGAATGCAAGACTCCTGGGAAAACATCTGGCCTCATTTTGAACAAATGCCTGAATTCATTTTATTCTCATCTAGAAACCTCTCTGAATGTCCTTCCTAATGAAGTATATGCTGCACACACATTATTTTAAAATAAAAATAGATTGACAAATGACCTTTGAGAGAACCAGGAATAGGAGAATGTTTGCTACTTTACCATGAATTAATCATTAAAATGATTCCTAACACTTCCCTAAAATTTGAAAGAGCGATGCACCAACTCAAGACATTCCAGTCTGACAGTTGTGCTTTGAATGGACGGCAGCATTTTCAGCTCTCATTCTTCTTCCATCGTCATTCTGTAACTTTACTGAGTCCCTATCACAACTGCAGAAGGAAGCATGCTGCATAACCTTTCTGTATACAGTACCTGTCATGTGGTTACTAAGCATTACAAAACATAAAAAGGGTGACAGCAATATTTTAACTATGAATTAGCTAGCAGTTACTTAGAAACTGTTGGCTTTTCATTAGCATACAGACATGCACACATATTAGCGTATGTATTTGTGTATATTTGTATATGCATACAGACATGTGTATATGTATATATTAGACAATCAACTGGAATTGTTTTTATTTCGATGTATGAACTATGTCTGAGAAGAACTAGAATCTCCAAACAAATGATAATGCATCTGTATTCCAGCTACAGGAATCCAATGTAATTCTCTTCGTCTACCTACTCCATCATATAGAAGTAGAACTTCCAAGAAAATACTCACTTTTTTCTAAATATTTCTCTCTGTTTAGTGCCAGAAAGCTAAGAGACCATGCATACTTAAGCTGATAAAAATGTCACTGAAGCATCCAACCTAAGGAGACATGGAGTGCATTTGAATTAAAGAAAGTAATGAGTGATACAATGCCTGCGCCTCCTCATCTTCTCCTTCTGAAAACCTGACCTCCTGGGAGTCTACATATGTGGGATGAAGAAATGCAAATGGTCCAAAACACTGTGTGTCAAACTCAAGGACTGAGTCCTCCAAGTGGATCCAACAGTTCTCAGGAGGGTAACATTAGGTATATTGTAATTCCATGAGTAACTGATGGGTAGTTTATTTTTTGCATTAAATAAATAAAAGTAATATTATTTCACTCATTACATTTTTTCAGTAACTCTCCACATTAACTAGTTCTATGGAATACTGCATGGTATATGTTATATTCTCCTCTTACAGCCCTCCTAGAAATATTTAAAATATGGAAAAAGTTACATTACAGGGTTTATTAACAGAAGAGCTAAGATAACACCATGTTCCAATATTTATTGTGGACTGCAAGAAATCATTGAGAATTCCTGGATGACATAGTTCTCAAGAGCCATCCCACTTTGCCATTTGTGAACTCTGAGTTGTGTGGTGTTGGTAATGTATGCCTCGGTTTCTTCTTGCAGACTTTCCTGAATTTCCTGAAACTGATCCTCTTCACAGAACATCTCATTAGCATGGATTCCTTCATCTCTCCCCTCCCTCACCCAAGCCACCCAAATCTAGAGGTCACCAAAAACATCCTCTCTATGGAAGATGTTTGCAACATTTTTGGCTTGGTGTTCCCATTTCAATACCAGGATTTCAATACCAGGAACTCATTGATATTGTCACTTGGGCTATTTTAATCCTCCACATTTTGACATAACCTAAAAAAATAAAATACTGTAAAATGAGCTTTCGTAAGTTGTGTGTGAAGTATTCATCTCCACTGCATCCTTCAGCCATAGGTATTATGGATTTTCCAGCCTTTAGAGTGAACATCAGCAAAGAGATGGGAGTTGAAGAGGCAGAGCCGGAGATGGGGCAGAGGTTAGTGAGCCAGAGGTCACTGAGAGTCATGTTCACCCACAACTTCTCACCCTCAAGGAAGGCCACCAACTGCTGTGAGCAAACTCTGCTTTTTCTCTGAAAAGTCATCTATATTTTGAAAGACCTGCATTGTGACTTCACAGATTCAATAATACATAACTAGAGGGAATCATATAAAGTAAGAGTGTCATGCAGGTTGCACAGGAAATCTGCGATTCCATTCCTCTGGATAATGTACTTCATATGTAGGACATCTCTGGCTTTGGACAGTGGGACTAATAGCCCATCTGGAGGCAGATGCACTTTAGAAATGAGATTCCAGAGGGTGGTTCCAAGATGACCAAATAGGAACAGCTCCAGTCTACAGTTCCCAGCATGAGCAGTGCAGAAGATTGGTGATTTCTGCATTTCCAGCTGAGGTACTGGATTCATCTCATTGGGGCTTGCTGGACAGTGGGGCAGCACAGTGGGTGCAGCCCAGTGAGCATGAGCCAAAGCAGGGCGAGGCATCGCCTCACCCAGGAAGCACAAGAGGTCAGGGAATTCCCTTTCCTAGCCAACGGAAGCAGTGACAGACAGCACCTGGAAAACTGGATCACTCCCACCCTAATACTGCGCTTTTCCAACTGTCTTAGCCAAGGGCACACCAGGAGATCATATCCTGCGCCTGGCTTGGAGAGTCGCACACCCATGGAGCCTCCCTCATTGCTAGCACAGCAGTCTGAGATGGAACTGCAAGGCAGTGAGGCTGGGGGAGGGGAGCCTAGCATTGCTGAGACTTGAGTAGGTAAACAAAGCGGCCAGGAAGCACGAACTGAGTGGAGCCCACCGCAGCTCAAAGAGGCCTGCCTGCCTCTGTAGACTCTACCTCTTGGGGCAGGGCATAGCCCATCAAAAGGCAGCAGAAACCTCTGCAGACTTAAATGTCCCTGCCTGATAGCTTTGAAGAGAGTAATGGTTCTCCCAGCATGGAGTTTAAGATCTGAGAATGGACAGACTGCCTCCTCAAGTGGGTCCTTGATGCCCGAGTAGCCTAACTGGGAGGCATCCCCAGTAAGGGCAGACTGACACTTCACACGGCCGGGTACCCTTCTGAGATGAAACTTCCAGAGGAATGATCAGGCAGCAACATTTGCTGTTCAGCAATATTCGCTGTCCTGCAGCCTCTGCTGCTGATACCCAGGCAAACAGGGTCTGGAGTGGACCTACAACAAACTCCAACAAACCTGCAGCTGAGGGTCCTGACTGTTAGAAGGAAAACTAACAAACAGGACATTGACACCAAATCCCATGTGTACATCACCATCATCAAAGACTAAAGGTAGATAAAACCACAAAGATGTGGAAAAAACAGAGCAGAAAAGCTGAAAATTCTAAAAATCAGAGTGCCTCTCCCCCTCCAAAGGAACGCAGCTCCTCACAAGCAATGGAACAAAGCTGGACGGAGAATGATTTTGACAAGTTGAGAGAAGGAGGCTTCAGATGATCAAACTTCTCCGAGCAAAAGAAGGAAGTTTGAACCCATTGCAAGAAGCTAAAAACCTTGAAAAAAGATTAGATGAATGGCTAACTAGAATAACCAGTGTAGAAAAATCCTTAAATGACCTGATGGAGCTGAAAACCATGGCATGAGAACTATGTGATGAATGCACAAGTTTCAGTAGCTGATTCAATCAATTGGAAGAAAGGATATCAGTGATTTAAGATCAAATGAATGAAATGAAGCAAGAAGAGAAGTTTAGACTAAAAGTGGTAAAAAGAAATGAACAAAGCCTCCAAGAAATATGGGACTATGTGAAAAGACCAAAACTACATCTGATTGGTATACCTGAAAGTGACAGAGAGAATGGAATCAAGTTGGAAAACACTCTGCAGGATATTATCCAGGAGAACTTCTCCAACCTAGCAAGGCAGGTCAACATTCAAATTCAGGAAATACAGAGAACGCCACAAAGATACTCCTCAACAAGAGCAACTCCAAGACACATAATTGTCAGATTCACCAAAGTTGAAATGAAGGAAAAAATGTTAAGGGCAGTCAGAGAGAAAGGTCGGGTTACACACAAAGAGAAGCCCATCAGACTAACAGCGGATCTCTCGGCAGAAACTCTACAAGCCAGAAGAGAGTGGGGGCCAACATTCAACATTCTTAAAGAAAAGAATTTTCAACCCAGAATTTCATATCCAGTCAAACTAAACTTCATAAGTCAAGGAGAAATAAAGTCCTTTACAGACAAGCAAATGCTGAGAGATTTTGTCACCACCAGGCCTGCCTTACAAGAGCTCCTGAAGGAAGCACTAAACGTGGAAAGGAACAACTGGTTAACAGCCACTGCAAAAATGGGTCAAATTGTAAAGACCATCAAAGTTAGGAAAAAACTGCATTAACTAACAAGCAAAATACCCAGCTAACATCATAATGACAGGATCAAATTCAAACATAACAATGCTAACCTTAAATGCAAATGGGCTAAATGCTCCAATTAAAAGACACAGACTGGCAAACTGGATAAAGAGTCAAGACCTATCAGTGTGCTATACTCAGGAGACCCATCTCACATGCAGAGACACACATAGGCTCAAAAAAAGGGATGGAGGAAGATCTAGCAAGCAAATGGAAAACAAAAAAAAAAAGGCAGGGGTTACAATCCTAGTCTCTGATAAAACAGACTTTAAACCAACAAAGATCAAAAGAGACAGAGAAGACCGTTACATAATGGTAAAGGGATCAATTCAACAAGAAGAGCTAACTATCCTAAACATACATGCATCCAATACAGGAGCACCCAGATTCATTAAGCAAGTCCTTAGAGACCTACAAAGAGGCTTAGACTCCCACACAATAATAATGGGAGACTTTAACAGTCCACTGTCAACATTAGACAGATCAACTAGACAGAAAGTTAAAAAGGATATCCAGGAATTGAACTCAGCTCTGCACCAAGTGTACCTAATAGACATCTACAGAACTCTCCACCCTAAATCAACAGAATATACATTCTTCTCAGCAACACATCGCACTTATTCCAAAATTGACCACATAGTTGGAAGTAAAGCACTCCTCAGTAAATGTAAAAGAACAGAAATTATAACAAACTGTCTCTCAGACCACAGTGCAATCAAACTAGAACTCAGGATTAAGAAACTCAATCAAAACCACTCAACTACATGGAAACTGAACAACCTGCTCCTGAATGACTACTGGGTACATAACGAATGAAGGCGGAAATAAAGATGTTCTTTGAAACCAATGAGAACAAAGATACAACATACCAGAATCTCTGGGACACATTTAAAGCAGTGTGTAGAGGGAAATTTATAGCACTAAATGCCCACAAGAGAAAGCAGGAAAGATCTAAAATTGACACCCTAACATCACAATTAAAAGAACTAGAGA
>NW_016803102.1:917555-920014 GCF_001698545.2 Rhinopithecus bieti
AGGAACACTTTTACACTGTTGGTGGGACTGTAAACTAGTTCAACTATTGTGGAATACAGTGTGGCAATTCCTCAAGGATCTAGAACTAGAAATACCATTTGACCCAGCCATCCCATTACTGGGTATATACCCAAAGGATTATAAATCATGCTGCTATAAAGACACATGCACACATATGTTTATTGAGGCACTATTCACAATAGCAAAGACTTGGAACCAACCCAAATGTCCATCAATGATAGACTGGATTAAGAAAATGTGGCACATATACACACACCATGGAATACTATGCAGCCATAAAAAAGATGAGTTCATGTCCTTTGTAAGGACATGGGTGAAGCTGGAAACCATCATTCTCAGCAAACTATCGCAAAAACAGAAAACCAAACACCACATGCTCTCACTCAAAAGTGCGAATTGGACAATAAGAACACTTGGGCACAGGAAGGGGAACATTACACACCAGGGCCTGTCGTGGGGTGAGGGAAGGGGGGAGGGATAGCATTAGGAGATATACCTAATGTAAATGATGAGTTAATGGATGCAGCACACCAACATGGCACATGTGTACATATGTAACAAACTTGCACATTGTGCACATGTACCCTAGAACTTAAAGTATAATTTAAAAAAAAGAAAAGAAATGGATTCCACTTCCAAACACAGCAGCATGAGAAGTTCTGCAGATCCATTTCCTAGCAAAACTGGTAAAAATTATTGTTTATAAAAATAAAATTAAAACTCTGGAAATGATCCTAAGGTCATACAGCAAATGAAGAAACATTTATCCAAGAAAACTTACTAAACCTCAGTAAGAACAATGACAATCTATAATATTTGTGCCAAGACCCACCCCCTCCCTCTCCCCTCCTAGCTCAATGAGATGGAAAATCCACCCCAGAGAAGTGCAGCCAAGAACATGAGGTTTGCTCCTCACCCAGCTCCTCAGAGGATTATCGTCTCTGGAGGGGCAGGACATCCCCATTTCCTTTGTAACCCTTAGCTACCTATTGCTGAGGCTAAGTTCCAGGTGAGTGAGGCTGAGAAATGAAGGTTTCTTTCTTCCACTCTGCCCCCACTTGTGGGACAGAGGTTCTGCCTTGGGTCTGGCACAGCTGAAAATTATCCAGTCCCAGTCGTCCTTGTCTCAGCTGGAAAGGTAGAGGCTTCACACTCAGAGAAGAAGGCCAAGAAGACCTAAGGTCACTGCTACATCCACCCATTGAGCATTAAGTTTTTAAAGCCCTAATGTCACACTGTCCTAAAAGCAGCAAGGTAAAAATGACTTCTCACTAACATAGGAAACCCAATAAGAATAGTAGCTGATTTCTTTCTTTTATGACTTTTCCTGCCCCTCCATCCCTTCCTTCTCCTCACTTTTTTTTTTTAGACAGTTTGACCTGAATGACTAAACTATAGACACAAGGGATTTATCTACGTCCTTTGTGACTCATAGAGTTTAAGCATCCAATTAAATATCTCTAGGGTTTTCCAAATTTCTACTGACATATTTTCATATATAGACATTTTAAAACTAGGATTCAACTGTTTAATCATGCTCAAGACAGTTTTTTAAACATAATGCTTTTTTGTATTATTAACAATATTTTAAAAACTTTTATTTTAAGCTTAGGCATACATGTGCAGGTTTGTTATATAGGCAAACGTGTCATGGGGATTTGTTGTACAGATTATTTCATCGCCCAGGTATTAAGCCTAGTACCCATTAGTTATTTTTCCTAACCCTCTCCCTCCTCTTACCCTCCACCTTCCAATAGGCCCCAGTGTGTGTTATTCCCCTCTATGTGTCCATGTGTTCCCATCATTTAGCTCCCACTTATAAGTGAAAACATATGGGAATTGGTTTTCTGTTCGTGCCTTAGTTTGCTAAGGATAATGGCCTCTGGCTCTATCTATGTTCCTGCAAAGGACATGATCTCATCTTTTTTATGGCTGCATAGTCTTGCATAGTGTGTATGTACCTTATTCTCTTTATCCGGTCTACCATGGATGAGCATTCAGGTTGATTCCGTATCTTTGCTATTGTGAATAGTGCTACAGTCAACATACGTGTGCATGTGTCTTTATGATAGAATGATCTATATTCCTTTGGGTATATAGCCAGTAATGGGATTGCTGGGTTGAATGCTATTTCTGTTTTTAGGTCTTTGAGGAATCACAACACTGTCTTCCACAATGGTTGAACTAATTTACACTATCATCAACAGTGTATAAGTGTTCCTTTTTCTCCACAACTTAACCAGCATCTGTTATTTTTTGACATTTTAGTAATAGCCATTCTGACTGGTGTGAGATGGTATCTTATTGTGGTTTTGATTTGCATTTTTCTAATGATCAGTGATGTTGAGCATTTTTTCATATGCTTATTGGCTACACATATGTCTTCTTTTGCAAACTGCTCATGTCCTTTGCCCACTTTTTTTTTTTTTTTTTTTTTT
>NW_016803102.1:922877-928192 GCF_001698545.2 Rhinopithecus bieti
TATATATATATATATCATGCAAACAGCAACTGCAAGGAAACTGGAGTGACTATATTAATATCAGACAAAATAGACCTTAGAACAAAAAATATATATATTACTAGATATGAACAGGAGTATTTTATAATCATAAAAATGTCAATTCATCAGGAAGATATAATAATTGGAAACATGTATACCTGTAACAACATTACACCAAAATAAATGAATTAAAAGCGGCAGAAACGAAGGAAGAAATAGACAATTTAACAATAATAAATGGAGACTTCAGTGCCCCACTTTCACGAGTGTATAGAACAACTAGGTAGAGATCAACAAAGAAACAGAAGTCTTGAACACATTAACCCTGACATACATCTAGAGACTACACAACCCAGCAACAACAGACCACATGTTCTTCTCAAGTGCACACAGAGATGAACTCTGTATTCGTGCTAGGCCGTAAGACACACCTTGATAAACTTTAAAGTACAGAAATAATAAGAAGCATGTTCTCTGACCACAACGAAATGAAATTAGTAATCAATATCATAAAGAAATTTGGGGAATTGACAAATATGTGGAAATTAACCCTCACCTAGGTAAACCAAAAAGGAAAATAGAAAACAATTTGAGATGAATGAAAATGTAATAAAACAACATGTAGAAATTATGATATGCGAATAAAGCAGAGGTTACATGGAAATTGATAGCTATAAATGCCTATACTAAAAAATAAGAAATATCTTAAATCAGTAACCTAACTTTCCACTGTAAGGTGCTAGCAAAGAACAAACTAAACCCAAAGCAAGTGCAGGGAAAAAAGTACTACTAAAGATTAGAGAATAGAAAACCAACAGAGACAATTCATGAAAACAAAATCTAGTTCTTTGAAAAGATAAATAAAATAGACAAACCTTAACCAGATTGATGAGGGAGAAAACATGAAATGAGTCAAACTACTGAAATAAAAAAAAAATGAAAGGGGATATTAGTACCACCCTACAGCAATAAAAAGGATTCTAAAGGAATTTATTTACCAATAAATTCGATCACTTAGATGAAATGGACAATTCCTAGAAATACATGCTCTACAGAAACTGAATCAAGAAGAAACATACAAACTTAATATACCAATCACAATAAATTTAATTAGTGATAAAAAAAAACCCACAAAGAAAAGTGCAGAACATATTTCTTCATGAATGAATTCCCCTGAATATCTAAAGATTACCCATTCTTCACAAACTCCTACAAGAAATGGAAGAGAATAGCACACTTCTTAACTCATTCCATGAACACAGTATTACCCTGATACCAAAACCAGACAAAAACATCACAAGAACAAACTACACACCAGCATGCATACCTTATAAATACAGATGCAAAAATCCTCAGCAAAATACTAGATAGTGCAATCCAGTCACATGTAAAAGGAAATACATATCACGACCAAGTATGATTTATCTCATTAATGTAAGTTTGACTTAACATCTAAAAATCAGTTAATGTAATACATCTTATCAATTTAATAAAAGCACCAAGATAACATGATTACATTACAGACAGAGAAAACACCTTTGACCAGACATAATATCCTTTCTTGATAAAAATGCTCAACAAACTAGGAATACAAGTAAAAGTCCTCAAGATGATAAGGGGCATCTATGAAAAATGCACTGCTAATGTAATAATTAATAATGAAAGACTGAATTCTTCCCCTTCCCTTTTATGACCAGGAACAATACAAGAATATTATATATCACCACTTCACCCACTTCTATTCATCATTGTACTGGAGGCTCTTGCAAGGGCAATTAGGCAGGAAAAATAAATAAAGATGCATCTAGATTGGAAAGGAAGAAGTAATACAATTTCTATTCACGTGTGACATGATCTTATATGTAGACAATTCTGAGGAATCCACTGAAAAACTATTAGAACCAATAAAAGAGCAGAGCAAACTTGCAGCATACAAGATCAATATAGAAAAATCAATTGCATTTTACACATTTCCAGTGAATGATTAGAAAATGAAATTAAGGAGCAATTTCATTTACAATAGCATCAAAAAGATCAAAATACTTAGAAATAAATTTAATCAAGGAGGTACAAATCTTATAATCTGAAAACTACAAAATGTTGAAATGAATTTTTTAAAATAAAATAAATGGAAAATAATAGATGGAAAATATCTCACATTTATAGACCAATATTATAGATTCACATTGTTAAAATGGCAATATTTCCAAAGTTAATCTACCATGTAAGTCCTATTAGAATCCTAGTTAGCTTTTTTGTAAAATTTGTCAAGCTAATTCTAAAATTCATATGGAATTGTAGGGCAGTCAGAATAGCCAAAATAATCTTGAAAATGAATAATAGAGTTGGAGGGTTCACATATTCCAACTCTTTGAAAACTTACTTTGCAGACAAACAGCAATCAAAACAGTGTAGTCCTAGTAGAATGAGGGACTTGTAGATCAATGGAATAGAATTGAAAGTTCAGAAATGAAGCCATGTGTCTATGTTCAACTGATTTTGACAAGGGTACAAGATCATTCAATGGGAAAGACTAATCTTTTCAATAAATGATGCCAGGAAACTGGATAGCCAAGTGAAAAGAAAGAAGTCAGACCTTTATCTCACATCATATATGACAATTAATTCAAATGGATCAGAGACCTAAATGTAAATGTTAAACTATAGAACTCTTAGAAGAAAACATCAAGGTAAATATTCATGACCTAGTGTTTGCAATGGATTCTTAGCTATGGCATTAAAAGCATGAGCAACAAAAGAAAAAATAGATAATTTGAGTTAATCAAAATTAAAAACTTTTGTGCTTCAAAACACACCATCAGGAAAGTGAAACACAATCCTCAGAATGGAAGAAAATATTTGCAAATTATATTCTTCATAAGGCATTTGCCTCTACACTATACAGCTCTTCCAAATAAATAATTAAATCCACATAACTCCAATACAAATGGGAAAATTATTAGACACCTCTCCAAGAAGATAGACAAGTGACCAAAAAGCACATAAAAGAATGCTTAACACCAGTAGTCATCAGTGCAAATCTAAGCCACAATAAGATGGTACTTCATACCCACCAAAATAGCTGTAATCAAAACATAAGACGATAGCAAGTGTTGACAAGAAGATGGAGAAAACCTAACCCTCACACACTAGAGCCACTTTGGAAAACAGTGTGGTAATTCCTTGTTTTGGTCAGCTCAGGCTGGGCAGCTTAAGATAAACATATTTCTCGCAGTTCTGGAAAGGCTGAGAAGCTGAGATTGAGGTGTCAGCCGATTCCTCACATGGCGGAGAGAGGGAGCGAGTTCTGCTGTCTCTTCCTCTTATTATAAGGACACTAAATCCCAACATGAGGGCTCTACCCTCATGACCTCATCTAAATCCAATTCTCTACCAAAGGCCTGTTCTCTAAATACAGTCACATTGGGGGTTAGAGCTTCAGCATATGAATTTGGGGGGGTGGGGGAGGTACACAATTCTGCACACAGCATTCCTTAAATGGTTATTTAAACATAGAGTTATCATCAGACCTAGCAATTCCACCCACAGACGTATACCCTAGAGAAATGAAAACACATCCACACAGAAATTTATGCACAAATATCTGTAACAGCATTATTTAGAATAGCCAAAAGGTGGAAACCATCCAAATGTCCATCAACTGAGGAATGGACAAACAAAACGCAGCACAGCCATGCAACGGTGTGTTTTTCGACCATGAACAGTAATGAAGTACTGATACATGGGACACCAGGGCTGAGCCTTTCAGATATTATTCTAAGTGAAAGAAGCAAGTTACAAAGATCACATATTACATGTTTATGATAATATAAAATTTCCAGAACGAAAAAAATTGATTAAATTGTATTTATAGAAAGAAAAAGTAGATTAGTGATTCCCTAGGGCTTGGGAGAATGAGGTGATGAGGAGCTATAACTTAAAAAAGGGCATTTCTTTTTTAGGTAATGGAAAAATGTATAAATTAAATATGTCAACAGTCGCACATATCTTGAATATACTGAAAACTATCGAATTGTGCATTTCAAATGGGTGAATTTTGTGGTATATAAAGATACCTTAACTGAACTTAAAAATCTAGAGACTAGGTCGGGCGCGGTGGCTCATGCCTGTAATCCCAGCACTTTGGGAGTCCGAGGCAGGTGGATCACGAGGTCGGGTGATGGCTGGTGATGGAGACCATCCTCGCTAACACGGTGAAACCCCGTCTCTACTAAAAATACAAAAATAAAATAAAATAAAATAAAATAAAATAAAATAAAAAAATTAGCCGGGCGTGGTGGCGGGCACCTATAGTCCCAGCTACTCGGGAGGCTGAGGTAGGAGAATGGTGTGAACCCGGGAGGCGGAGCTTGCAGTGAGCCGCGATCGCACCTCTGCACTCCAGCCTGGGTGACAGAGCGAGACTCCGTCTAAAAAAATAAAAATTAAAAAAAAGTCTAGAGACTAACAGTAATTTCATGGTCTTTTCTGATTATAAAAAAAAGTTATATTATTCAGTAGTGGTAATAAGAATAGCAATAACTATAAATAGCTTTAAAGTAAATAGTGTATGGTTAAATAAAAAATAAGAACAACAAGAAGAAAATACTAGCCCATAAAACACATAATATAAAAGTGAAATAAGAGGGTCCCATAGCTTTGGTGGGTGGGGCAGTGTAACAGGCAGGGATATTACTTTAAAACATGATTTTGCTCTTTGATAGGATCATTTTCGTGCAGTTATGTCAAAACTGATCATTCAAAATGGCTTTGTCAAATGCCCCACGTGGCTGTGGGATTGCCCTCTCTGCAGCAATCAATTCATCTCCCAAATGTTTGATCTGCTAACAGCTATTGTGGCCACCTCCCAAGAATCCACAGCACATTCTTTCATTTCAGGCCGTTAAATAAGCTTTTTAAAATCTAGAGTCTACAACCACTAAACTCCTACTAATTTTATTGAGAAAAGAGAGTAAGTAAATTGTCTCACCCTAAAACCGAATCATTCTTCATTCTCTTTATCCTTTTTCTTTGCTGTCCAGAGACTCACAGACACACATCCGGTTTTCTTTAGTTTTTTTTTTTTTTTTTCTCTCTTTCTCAGTGAGCCTTTCAGGTCATTCTGCACATTATTATTCAAATAGTTTCTCCAGGGCACATTTTTGCATTTGTTTTTTAAAATAACATTTTAACATGTTTATCAAATAATCATATACATATTTATATATAATTATTATGTAACTCTATTCAGCAATAACAACATAGTTTTAAAAAATTGTTATATTAAAATAGAA
>NW_016803102.1:928349-936872 GCF_001698545.2 Rhinopithecus bieti
TTTTTTTTTTTTTTTTAGATGGCATTCTGCTCTGTTTCCCAGGCTGGAGTGCAGGGGCGTGATCTTGGCTCACTACAACCTCTGATTCTGGGTTCAAGTGATTCTGTTGCCTCAGTCTCCTGAGTAGCTGGGATTACTGGCGACTGCCATCACACCCGGCTAATTTTTTTGTATTTTTAGTAGAGATGGGGTTTCACCATGTTGGCCAACGAAAACAGCTAATTTTATTCAGCCTATAAAACTCTATCTACATGCAGCACAACTGTTTACCAGCTAGACTTCTCCATTCTTTGGACATTTACCAAGACCCTTTAAACCAAGAAGACACTGTTACTCATGATCTCAGCTACTGAAATGGTTGCCTTGGGTTTGTTCTTGGCTTTATCTTCTCTGATTCCAAAAGCAAAAAAAAAAGTACATCCACTGCTCATCTCCTATGTGGGAATGCTACTAACAGACTTGCTTCTTCTTTAATGGCATTATTTAACATGATTGCAAAAATGATATAAAGCATTGCTCTGACTGCAATTGCAGCTTTACCAGTTGAGTATTATTTCAGAGCTAACACCACTGACCACTGAAAGAATAAAAATTCAAGAAAGATTATTGAGGTACAAAAAGAAATCCAACACAGATGTTTCAAATAAAAGAACTTTAATGAGGGAGTTATATAGAGAGTTGTCGAAAATGTTAAGGTAACTAGTAAGGGCTGTTGAGACAGCCTGACTTGGAACGGTGAGAAACTGTCAACACTGGTAGGGCTGGAAGGGCAGGGAGATGAAAATGTGCTGTTGGAGCCCTGTGAGAGCATCAGGCTGGAGGCCAGGGTCACCCAGCAGGAGCTGCCATCACTGAGGGACACAGACACTGCCTGAGCCATGGGGGTTGGGGGTGGGGAGAGAACTGTCCCAGATAATCTCTCTCACTCTCCTCTTTTTCTCTGCCTTTCTCTGCATTCTAGTCTTTGATTTCCAGCCAGTGAGCTCAGGGAATGAAGTCCATAGGAGTCAGCTCCCTTATGCATAAGGAGGGAAGAGCTGGACTGGGAATTTTCCCGGGGAGGCAAAGGTAGAGCACGCTAGTCTAGGTACTCAGGAAACAGAACCCAGGCATCTCAGGAAACATCCTTGGACCAAATACCTAAGATCCTACTGCAGCTACCAATCTGTAGCTTTTCTGCAAAGCCAGGATAGCCTCCAAGAGCTATTTCCAGGGATGAGCAGAATCTTCATTTCCCTCTGCTATCTCCTCATAATTTCACCTTTGGTGAAGACCCCTCCTTTCACAGTGATTCTCAATGGACATAGACTATGCAATTGTAATTTTCCTGGGAAAAGATCCAGAAGTAGAAGTGGGTACACTGGCATTCCTTTGATGGGGTCTAGGTTGAATATTAGAATGTTCAATCACACAAGGAATTCTGGTTGTTGAGAACCAGCTGCAGGTGGTCATCTCCTTTGGAGCAAGAGCAGAGCAGCCTCTGCTACCACATGGTTCTGTCCAAAGGCCACAGCCTCTCCTTTCTTCTTGAGACTACTGCCCATACATGGAATAACCATTTATCACATCTTTACCCAGTTTACTTTCAAAATGTAAGGCTATACAGCCGTTACCTTGTGACCGTCATAATAACTAAGGCTCTGTTATTGACTAGCACAGATGTCATCACAGAATAGACTCGGAACTCTCTTGTGCCTGCAGCCTTGATAGTTAGGGGAGTATTTGTGGAGTACATCATGCTATTTGGTCTGTCATACAACATCAACTTCATTGTGCCTGTATCAGCCAGGGTCACAGCAGGGAAAGAGTTCCACTCCAATGACTCAACTGAAGAGATTTTAATGAAGGAGCAATTTCAGAGGTGTGAGCAGCATTAAGGGAACCAATGAAGGATGTCAAATCGCCCAGAAGTTTTCAGTTATGGGAAACTATTACCACTTTAGTGCAGAAAAGGAAAGTGGGGGGTGCTGATAATGCAGTCAGAGCTGGAGATCTGCAGCAGGGCCTGCCAGGCAGATGTCGGTCACGGAGGGAAACAGCTACCTCCAAACATGAGATGCATGTGGGCTGGGGGAAGTGAATTCCCCTCCCTACTTCTCTCTCCATCTGCCTCTAGTATCTGGCAGATGGCCTCCCTCTGGCCACCCCTCAGCCTTCCCAGGAGCAATAGCACTCACGTAGGCTGACACATGAGGGTCCACCTGCCTGGTCCATTACAAAACAGAGGAGCAGGTTGGAAAGGGGCAAGGCATGAAATGGAAAGCAACCAGTCCCTCATCCCTCCATAGGAACCTTCTAAAACTACTTTATAATATTGGGAGAAAGCTAGATTTGAATTCTTGCCAAGAGGACACAATTACAGAAGTGCTGAAAGATTTTGCTAGTTATGTAACAAATGCCCAGTCAAACCTGAAAACAGCTTTATAGATTCCATTTTAGGGCTAACAGTCTGGTTCAGGCACAGAAGTACTAAGAATACAATCCATTTGTGTGAAATTCTCTACATTAAACACACATGCATTGTATATTTTTTCATTCTGTCTTATCAGTAACCATTTTTAAAAACTCTTGGGGAGTAACTCAACTTTATTCCCTAAAACAACCAACTAAACTGTGGCTTTTTTTTTTTTTTTTTTTTTTTTTTTTTTTTGAGACAGGGTCTCGCTCTGTCACCCAAGCTGTAGTGAAGTGGCACAATCATAGATCACTGCAGCCTCAAACTTTTGGGCTCCAGTAGAAATATAACTTTACTTAATTTCCACTTTCTCCAAATCTCATCAACATTCAGTGTATGTAAAGGTACCATTCAGTACCTCTAATGTGTGTGTGTCTTGCACATATACAACTCTTATTCACACACAGAATCTACTATAGAACTGGAAAAGAGAGCATAAATAGCATCATATTGATGCTTGAAAAATTGCATAATTTCTCACCTCAGGCTCCCCAGTAGAATTATAGGTGCCCAGTTAATTTTTTTTCTTTTACTTTTTGCAGAGATGGGTTCTCACTGTGTTGCCCATGCTGGTACCTATTATTGTGAAATAGTGGGATTGTTGTTTATGGAAGTTACTGTAAATGTAAATAGAGTACTATGACTTAGCATCAAAGCACGGTGGCTAGGGGGTTCCATGTTGCCTTTTTTTCTTCTGTTTAGTATGCAGAAAATTATACGGTTCCTTCCACTCCAGTTTCATTGTATCTGTCACACCACAAATAATATGATCAATCACAATTTGTGTCTATGGTCAAATGCCTTGTTTCTCTAAATTAGGTATTTTAACTGTCTTTTCACTTTACATCAGAAAAAATTGGTTATAGACTCCAAAAACAAGTCATCTTAGTAAAGTGTTATGAGGAAATATTGCACTGCAAATGAAAATTTTACCAAAGTTTCATTGAGTTTTGGCTTTTATTAGGACAGTATTCCTCTAGTTTAATCTCCTAATACAATTGTTCCCATGCCTTTCACTCTTTTACTGCAAGAGCTACATCTAATAAAGTTAACTATTCTTTTGATATTATTTTGAAGTAAGCTATTTACACAGTTGTAGCTGTAATGACTCCAGAGACTTTAAGATTCTTGATATTTCTTATTAACATTTTAACATCTAGGACTAAAAGTAAACTACATTTTACATTTTCAATATTTACATGGATTCTTTTATGATTGCTAGTTTTATAATCTCATGTGCCTTTGGAGAATTATAGATGAGTGGCTAATTTCCAATTTAGGTAAAGGAAGGAACCTCTTGATAAGTTAAATGGATGCATTTTCTTAACTGAACACAAGCAAAACCTCCAATTTTGAGTGTGGCAGGGAGTGTTCTGCAAACCCAGGGCTATGGTCCTCTGTGTTCTGTGCACGCAGGATGCAGGCATGGCATTTGCTATGTTTTTCCTGGCAAAACCGCTTCTTTCAGGGAAATGAGAGACCTGCCACAGTGAACTCCTAGCATGAACTTTAAGGCTCAGAAACATACAAGGCAGTCCTCCACCTAATTTTAGGTTTTTCATTCTCCTGCTCCCAAATGAGCAATAACCTGCCAGAGATGTTAAAGACATTTCCTACTGTGTTCCGTTAGTAGGGATGCTTCCTCCCCCTTCCTCACTCGAGGGAGTCCAGGAATTGGCAATGTGCTCTGCTTTCACACACCCTACACAGAAACACAGCTATCCACAGGTCCAGGAATAACCCACCTCCAGGCTCAGTGGACCTCTCCAGCTACAATTACTTGTTTGATGAGTGTATAGGTTTAAGTACCAGTTCTAAGACTATGACTCACAAACTTCTATCTCTGCCCTGGATATCTCCTGTGAACTGCGCATGCACCTATGCAAATGCGTTGGCGACATCTGTATTTGGATGACAAACAGGTATTTCAGTTGTAACACATACAAAATTGAACTACAGACCTCTCCCTTAAAGCTCCTGCACCATGCTATTCCTGGGCTCAGTAACATATGCTCATGGATGCTCTTCCCTTCAGGCACTTAGGCCTAAAATCTGGTAGTGATCCTGACTCTTCTTTCTCCCCACCCTACATATAATATGTCATCAAATCCCACTGTCTTCAAATACGTCGAGAATATGAACACTTCTCACATCCATGAAAGAAGGGCAGGCTCCTATGCCAATGAAACAATTGGAGAATCTGAAAATCCTCTTGGAGTTTAAAAATGTACTCACTAAAATTTAAACGTCACTAAGTGGATATCATTTCATGATACTCCAGGAACTGAGCTGGTAATTTGGAATCTCATCTTGAGCAATTCTATGTAGCCTTAAAAGAAAACCAGATAGAAATGTAAGGAAAAATATTCGACATCACTGATCATTAGAAAAATGCAAATCAAAACCACAATGATATACCATTCATATCAATCAGAATGGCTATTAATAAAATGTCAAAAAACAACAGATGCCAACAAGATTGCAGAGAAAAGGGAACACTTTCACCCTGTTGGTGGGAGTGCAAATTAGTTCAACCATTGTGGAAGACAGTGTGGTGATCCCTCAAAGATCTGGAAATGCCATTTGACCCAGCAATCCCATCACTGGGTATACATCCAAAGGAATATAAATCATCCTACTATAAAGATACAGGCACACGTATGTTCATTGCAGCACTATTCACAATAGGGAAGACATGGAATCAACCCAAATGCCCATCAACGATGGACTGGATAAAGAAAATGTGGTACACATACACCACGGAATACTATGCAACCATAAAAATGAACAAGATCATGTCCTTTGCAGGGACCCGGATGGAGCTGGAAGCTGTTATGCTCAGCAACCTAACACAGGAACAGAAAACCGAACACCGCATGTTCTCACTTATAAGTGGGAGCTGAAGGATGAGATCACATGGACACATAGCAGGGGAACAACGCACACTGGGGTGGGTTGGCAGGGGGTTGGGGAGGAAGAGCATCAGGAAGAATAGCTAATGGATGCAGGGCTTAATACCTAAGTGATGGGATGATCTGTGCAGCAAACCACCATGGCCCACGTTTACCTATGTAACAAACCTGCACACCCTGCACATCTACTCTGCAACTTAAAATAAAACTTAAAGAAAAACAAAAAAAGAAAAAAGAAAACCAGATATAAAGTATGGGAGGGAGCTTAAGCGATAAGAAAGATGGATGATCCAAAAGTACACTATTTATTTATGGAAATATCAGGACAAGAGAATGGAGTAAAGGGTGGAAAAGAACTAATCAAAAAAAAGAAAAAGAGAGAGAGAGAAAATCTCTTGAGCTGAAGATGGACTTATTAGGACAAAGTGCCTTTCAAGTACCCTGAGGAAAGACTACACTAAATTATGGAGAATCAACAATCGAAGAAAATTTTAAAAAAATTATCAAGCTGAAGATGAACTTGAGTCATAGAAAACTGCTTACCAAGTTGCTGGACTAGAATATTTTTAAAAATACACCTATAGATGTCTCCTCGCCAAAATTCTATAAATAGAAGAATCCAATTTTCTAGCAACAGAAGTGTTTACCTAGATGAGAAAGAAATTCAAAGTAACATAGTGTTTCTTCACTGCAATGTTAAACCCTAAGAACCCATCAAGTCATTTTTAAAGGGTCTTGGAAAAGAATTTGTCTACAAATGTAGGGATTTCATATATGCTTCTCTATTGTAACCAGGAAAATAATTAGTAAAGTAAATATATTTATTTTTGTGAAGCATGTTTTCCAATTGGCTTTTCTCACACAAACACATTAAACTGAATTAAATATTTGCAACTCTTCCATAAAGGAATTATTGGGATTTTCTCCTTTTGGACAAAGATTTTAATCATCTTAGGCTCTCTATAAACCATAGCCTCATAATATAAAGTATTAGGAAGGAAGGAACTCCAAAAGCATATTGAAAATATGACTAGATTTTAAAATTGACAAAAACATAGTGTATCATATTCATGTGCTCAGATATAGTAAAACTGATTCACAATTGATAACAAATCTTGTACATTAATTTAAAATAAGGTCTGTGTGTTATTTCATAAACAGAGCCTGATTTGTATCAACCATGATATGGGAAGGTATGATATAGTTGTAATTAAAAGAATGAAGTTCCTGAGAGTATTTTCCTTACATTTTTCACTCCTCTGATGATCCCACAGAATCATTCCCACTCTCTGGGAGAGCTTCTTATCTTATCCATTAATAACAAAGCAAAAGACATGGTTAATGGATAATTACATTTCCTGGGATTTTGGCTTTTGTGGCTGATATACTTCACCCTATTTCATATTACTCCTACCATAAAAGGTTCTCTGGTATATTATTCATCAATTATTTCCACTTATAAATGGTTTAGCAAAATGCCTACTTACTATTAGATCATTCAGAGAATATATTATTTCAGAATCTATATTTTATACACATATTGGCATCCCACTAGAAATAGTATGAATAGAAGGACAATTTGTACCACTATGAATATCAGTCTAAAGCAAATAAGTCACTCATGGTACACAAATGTCAAATATCCAGATCAAATCACATGAGTCTTACTTGTTCTATTTTCCTATAATTACAACTATCATACTGAACCAAACACAGTTTACGTATCACATTCCGCAACTTACTAATTTTACAATACACAAATACGTGCATGTATACTATTTGCAAATCACCACTTTTAATATTTCATGATTTTTATTTCAACTGAATTAAAGCTTGTTTTTAAAAATTGCAAGCATACTCAAAACAGAAATTATGTGTGTGTGTGTGTGTATATATATATATATATATATATATAGTCACAATTTTTCTAGGCATCCTGATGTAGGTGATTAGATGAAAGAATCCATTGTTTTACAGGATCAGTCTCAATATTTAGGTGAAAGGTATGCTATAAAACTAATACTGTATTTCTGGAGGAAAAAATGTGCAGAATAGTTTTCCATCTATGCCTCTCCTGGGATCATTTTAGATAGACAACCTAAACATCAGTCCAAGCTTCCTTTCTCTGTATATTGTTAAGTGTTTCCTGGTGCTAGAACACTTCTTTGAACCTACGTTCAGGTAAGACCCTCATGCTTCTCGAGAGTTTTGTCTGATCATTGAATACCCACTGAGCTTGGTCTTTGTTGTCTTTCCATTAGAAAGTGAGTGTAACATCAGTACCCAGTGACAGTTGTCCCTATCAGATCCCTTTCACTATCTTTCCAGGTAGGGGACAGGTCACCAGGTGTACATTTCCTATTCGACATTGTTTTAAAGCTTGTCTTGCTTGTAACAAATACTTTCATATCTTTTAGCTTCTCCAGTAGCACCAACCTCTTGAGATTTCTTTGAAAGAGGTAGTGTCAGATTAAAATCAGCTCTTCCTTCAATGTCGTTACTGAAAGAAGTGAAAGGAATTAGATGGTGAATATCATATACTTTCCCTGATGATATCTCCCTTAATGCTGAAGTGCTGTTAGTATTCTGTGCTCAGATCCAGCGAGTGCCATTTGCTTCCCTCTGAGATCAGCAGCTCGAAGCAGAAGAGCCAATAATCCATCTTTCAGAGGCTGCTCTTTTCAGTTACAATACATTTTGATGGAAGGTGGGCAAATTTTGAAGATAATTAGAACATACTATCCTTCCTCTGTTATTCCTCTTGACATAATAACTTAGAAAATATAGTTTATATTATAACAAATTCATTTGCTCAAAGCATGTGTTCCAAATGCATCTCCAGGATATTTAGAGATACGGTGATGCCTCTCAGTGAGAGGTGTCACTTGACACTGGGGAATGAAATATAGACTGTGGATATGTTTAGCAATAGCTAAATATGTTAAAATGTTAATGTATTTTGCTCATTTAAGATGACCCTTCTTCTAGATACTCTACATGTACAAAACAAATAGTCAAAAGGAATTTGCAACCTAGAAAATGGACTTCTTTAGCAGACAGCCTCAGATCGATCCACCTATTTTCTCTATCTATATTTTCAAGTTTTCCCAGAGACACACTTCTCTCCTTAAAAAAAAAAAAAAAAAAAAAAAAAAA
>NW_016803102.1:937292-966082 GCF_001698545.2 Rhinopithecus bieti
AAAAAAAAAAAAAAAAAAAACAGTCATCAAGTAACTACTCTGTGTCAGGCATTGCACATACTGAAGAGACATAGTGAGCAAAGACAGAGGTAGTCCCTTTCACAAGATCGCCGGTGCCTGAGTGTCCAGGCTACTGCGTTAATGTGCTCCTACCAGGCAGGCTAGACACGATCATCACCATGGGACACCCTCAGTTTTCACAGTGAAGCCTATCAAAACGTATGTGGCTTAGCAGCTGGGAAATCAGGTATCAAGAGAATTCAGTGACAAGAATGATATATAAATTTTAGAAACTTCTATCTCTCTAAAAGCTGCCTGTCAGAGGATTTCTATAAAGTTCTAGCACATCCCAGAAACCAGAGCTAAACGAGTTCCCCATGAGACCCATAAATTATGAGACGCACTAAACAAAAGAAAACTGCCAAATTTCCAAAAGCTATGTATTTTTATAAGCTTTATCTGAAATCTGGTCATACCATGAGGCCAGTTAGAAAATAAAAAATAACCTGTCCATGAACTTTGAATGTTACAGTTGTCTAATATTTTCAATAGAATTCATGGATATGATTAAATTTTGTTTTTAGGCTATGTGAAGATAAACCATTTCTAGTTAGCTTTAATCCACGTTAAAGATAAACTTTGAGGCCAGACGCGGTGGCTCACGCCTGTAATCCCAGCACTTTGACAGGCCGAGGTTGGGGGCGGATCACCTGAGGTCAGGAGTTTGAGACCAGCCTGGTCAACGTGGCGAAACCCCGTCTCTTATTAAAAATACAAAGAATTAGCTGGGCGTAGTGGTGCGCGCCTGCAGTGCCAACTACGTGGGAGTAAACCTCGGACCTAAGGTACAAAGTCTGGATTCTCTCCTCGACTCCCCCATAGCACTGTAGGCTTCCTTCTTAAAGGCTGTAGGGCACATCCTTGCAGCTGCCGGTTTTCCCGCCCATCTCCTTCATAGTCCAATGTCGTTGTGAAGACAAAGTTCCCGTCTGCCTTGCTCACCATTGTGTATCCCAGTGCCTGGCAAATACAAAGTACTCATAAAAGTTTTTGAATAAATAATCAATGTGTACTGTAAATTTAGAAAATATTGTATAGGTATCTATGATTAACTATCTTATTCAAATCAAATTGATTTCATTTCATATACCCTTAGGAGTTTATTTTCATTGCCCTATCTGTGAACTATTCAAGTCAAGGTAGCTCATGTCAAGAGCATGGCTCTGGAGTCCAATCTTTTCGATCAGATCCTGGTTCCATTGTGACTTCAAGTTGCTTCTCTGTTACTTGAAGTTACTTCCTGTTAGAGAATTGTGAGTGTAAGGTAAGATAATTACTGTGAAGTATATAGCCCAATACCACAGCAGCTGCTATTTTTATTTGCCAATGTTATTTTCATTAGCAAAACAAAGTAGATGATAAGGTAATATCCCACCTCACGGGGAACCAGACAGGCCTTTGGCTCACACCATTAGCTGCTGTTGGCAGGTTTTTCACTTTCAGAGGTTTAGCCTCAAAACTAAGTATGGGCCTGTGCCCAAAATTAAACATGTTATTTCTTTCCATTGTCCACTCCAATGAAGTTGCTGTTGTAGAAGTAGCAATAAACTTTTACAGAGTAAATGTTTCCCTAGCTAGTCTCATCTCAAATTTCTGCTTAACCTATCTACAGAAACCCACAAAGAACAAAAGAATAATAATCAATTTTACTTCAACCACAAAACACTGTGCTATATGTAACATGCTTTTCTTCACAATTAGCATTTGTGTAATGCCACCACGTGCAGCCTTTCTATAGGGTAGTTTAACAGTTCAACATCCAGAAAACAGATGCACAAAGATGTTAAACAGAGTGTTGTTTGATATAGCAAAATCAATTTCAAATGGAAACATCTGCCACTTGGTTAAATTAAGAAGTGAATAAACTGCTTTGCTTGAGGATTTTGGATTTTTAATTTGTTTTTTTCTAATACACAATTTTAAAGTTTGTAATGAGAAAGTCTTTATCTTCCTATAAGAAATATACTTTAAAGCAACCTAAACAATATATCAATACAAAAAAAATAGAGAAACCAAGAAAATAGCAATGTTTCTGGAAAGGTGTTAACCAAAATGTTAACTTACAGGAGTCATATGTTTTAATTATATAAATATCACAGTGTTTAAACTATTATTAACTATATGTATTTCCTTTTTTGATTTTCTGCCATGTTTGGAAGACAGCTGTGATTTACAGGACAAGAGCCCTCACTTATCCATCTCTACAGAATTTATTGCAGTGAATAATAATTATTTGTTGGGTAAATATAAATAAATAAATGAGTGCACTGTTGAACAACATCATACAATCATATACATTTCATCTGAGGAAAAAAGCAATGAATTGGCAGCCTTGGTAAATAGGAAATCTCTATTAGAACATTATGGGCCAAAATCCTTTATTATTATTATTATTATTATTATTATTATTATTATAATACTTTAAGTTCTAGGGTACATGTGCACAAGGTGCAGGTTTGTTACATATGTATACATATGTCATGTTGGGGTGCTGCACCCATTAAATCATCATTTACATTAGGTATTCCTCCTAATGCTATCCCTCCCCCCTCCCCTCACCCCACGACAGGCCCAGGGTGGGGAACATCAAAATCCTCTTTGCACTGGGAAGAGAAATGGACAAAGTAAACTAGTTCTTGAATAATGTTTAGAAAAATGATGGGGTCTGGGTGTGGTGGCTCACATCTATAATCCCAGCACCCTGGGAGGCTGAGGTGGGAGGATGGCTTGAGCCCAGGAGTTCAAGGTGACAGTGAGCTAGGATCGTACCCCTGCACTCCAGCCTGGGCTGCAAAACCAGACCCTGTCTCTAGGAAAAGCATATGGTGGAGCTGTGTTTTGCATCCTTCCCTTTCCCCCTCTCAATTTCACATTCAGACACTCAGGACCTGCCCATTCCCTCCCACTTTGAACAAAACCTGCTTTCAGAAACTATCCGGTATCTGTCATGTACATGTTGACATGAATTCAGTTCATTGTTCCCCTTCCCAGGTGTCTTGGTGAGATTTAGCTGGATAATCTTCTCCTGCTTTGTAGTGGGGTTCTTTGGTCATCATCTGACTCCAGAGCGATACCTGTGGGCCTAATGTGTGAAGCTAGCTGAGGAGACTTGCTTAGAATGCAGCAATTTAGGCACTAATGTTCTGTTTGAAATGGATTGTGTAAATGACTTTTAGTTATGTGTCTTAAAAAAGGATTGGTGGGTTATGTTCACCTGAACAGCTTCAGCCCCAATGCCTAGACTCCACTGATGAGGAAAACAGTTCTGTATCTACTTGTGTGGTCCCTGCAGATGCTATTGGACAATTTGAACCCTGACAGCTGGCCACTCTCACCAGAGGTAAGCCAGTCAGGAGCATGTCCAGCTGGCTCAATGGGACATAAGGCCCAACAGCTGTAACTAAAGCCAGCCTAAGGCCCCAGGGCATACACCAGGTCCTGACTTGCTGCTCCTGTGGAGTCCCGCTGGTGAAGAGATTGCTCCTCCACTGAGTGACCAAGACCTGGTTTCCATGAAGACTCTTTCAGAATGACTCCACCTGCCTCCTTCCTTCATCTGTGCATGTGGAATCTGACAGATGGCTAAGCAATGAACACTTAGATAGAAATCACAGTACAACATGCTTGTGTTTCAGTGGTACTCTGACTGTGTCTTCATGTCCCATGCATTGAAAGTAAAAATTAGCTGCTTTTTCTCTATAACTTGAACTAGTATATCATGGAAATTATAGGATGAAAAGTTTTGATTCCATTAAAGGAATTCCTGACACCAATAGTTGAGGGTTCTTGGGGGTCATTTCCAATCAGGCATTCCCATCAGGCAAAACTTTTCCCCACCAATGAGCAAAGGCCATTCTGAGACCAAGTTGAATGTTGCTCTCTCCCAAAACAATGAGCAAGACACAGAAGCACCTGCTCTGTGCATGGATTCTTATTTAGGAACTCAAAAAGTAAGGAGGGCTTACTATGATTATGAGAAAAGCTAACACTTATTAAGGTAAAAATGCTCTCATAATCTCATCTTTCCATGACTCTTATCCACTGAAAAAAAGCAGTTGAATTTCCAAATTATAGGGAAATTATTTTGTAAATTTTCCTGAAAATTTTTATCAAAGGACCATCTTAAGGTATCTAATAATCAGTTTCCAATCACTCACTTAACAAGTATTAATGTAATATCTAGTTTGTTTCAGAAACTGTGCTAGATGCTAGGAATACAGGGGTGCAAATGATAGAAAATGCAGTTGTTCATTCTGATTAGTGAAAGAGAAAGACATGAATTCCCCATTCTGACACCAAAACCACCGTGTCAAGGTGACCGGCAGCCAAAGCTCAGCCGATTTGATCTCCCTACAGCACTTGATGGTGTTGATGATCCCTTCCTCAACACTGGGATCAAAGGAGAAGATTGCATCCTCCTTCTTGCTGATGGAGCTTCTCATTCTCCTGGTTGTTCTCTCACATCTCCTCATCTCCCTGACCACTGTTGGAGTGCCCAGAGTTCTGGTTTGACCTTTTTTCTAGTCTATACTACCCTCATGGTAATCTCTTCTGGGCACAAGTCTTTAACTATCTTCTATATGCTGATAACTCCTAGATTTATAGCTCCTGCTCAGCCACATTCTTTGAACTCTAGACTTATATATGCAACTTTGATATCTACACCTTGACTATTTAGAAGGCATCACAAACTTAACACATCAAAACTTAACTCCCATTCCTTCCCCCAGAGCCTTCTCTACCTTCGGCCTTCCCCATCTTTGTCAATGCCCATTCCATCTTTGCAGTTTGCTCAAGCCAAAACTCCTGACACCTTTCTTAATCTTACATATCCCACACTCCAACCATCTGGAATCCCTTTGGCTCTACCTCCAAAACATAGCCAGACTCTGGCCTTTTCTCGCCTCCTCCATTTCTCATCACCACATTTCACAAATGTGAAGGAATGTGATTGTCTCTTGCTCAAATGATTGCAATTTTCCCACTGACATCCCAGATTCCATTCTGCGTGTCCTAAAATCAATTCTTAACATATGAGACAAAGCGATCCTTTGAGAACTTGGCTCATTGTCACTCTCCTACTAACAAGGCTTACGAGGCTCTATGTCATCCCCTTCGTTGCCTCTTTAACTTCACCTCTCAGAGCTCTCCTTTGCTAAGTGCTCCAGCCACAGGGACTTCCTTAAGAATGTCACTAAAATCTACCACCAGTGACCAGCATCCTGCCTCAGGGCTTTAGACTTGCTGTTTTCACCTCCTAGAATGCTTCTCCTGAAATATCTGCTAATTCCATTTCCTCATCTGTTTTTACTCAAATGTATCTTCTCACTGGAGCCTTTTCTGACCATCCCATGTAAAACCACAGTCCCTCCCAGCCACTAGGATTTCCCCTTTCCTGCCTTAATTTTCTCCATAGCATTCATTAGTATGTGACATCCTCATATTTTTATATTCATCTTATTTATTGTCTGTCTACCTTCATTGAACTCAAAGCCTCATTATGATAGAAAGTTTTCTTATTTTATTTACTAATGTTACCTCAATACATAGAACTGTATCTGGCTCACAGTAGGTGTTAGACACAATTTTAAAAAAACACACAATATGTGATAAAATAAACAAGTAAACAATTATACAAATATAATTGTAATAGTTATTGGTGTAAGGTTTTATGATGGGGGATGTGAGAGCAGTCAGGAGGGGCAGAGGAGGCTTCCATGTGAGTGTGACAGCTGAGAAAGGGTGATTTGCTCGGATTAGCCGTGAGGAGAGGAGGGAGAACATCCGGAAGAGTCAGCGTGGTGGTGACCATGAGGCAAGATTATGTGGTCCAGGACCCAGAGCAGGAGGATGCTGCTGGAGAAATAAGTGAAGCAGAGGGTGACTCGATTCAGGGTGGGTGTGTCAGCAAGAGCTCAATCTCAGAGGGCATGTGAGTCATGGAAATAATTTCCATTTTGTCCTAAATGGAGTGAGGGGCCAATAAATCATTTCAAGAAGAGTGGCGTGATTAAATTAGCATTTTAGAAAGTTTACTTTTTCTCCAATATGGAGAAAAATTGGAGGAGGCAAGACCAAGGAGGCAGTCCCTCCTTTCATGGGGCATACATATTCCATGGAGAGATAAAAATCATCAAATGTTGTATTTTATCAACTCAAATCACTCTTTTTTTTTTTCCTTTTGAGATGGAGTCTTGCTCTGTTGTCCAGGCTGGAGTGCAGTGGCATGATCTAGGCTCACTGCAACCTCCACCTCCTGGGTTCATGTGATTCTCCTGCCTCAGCCTCCTGAGTAACTGGGATTACAGGCATGTGCCACTACGCACAGCTGATTTTTGTATTTTTAGTAGAGATGGGGTTTTGCCATGTTGGCCAGGCTGGTCTCAAACCCCTGGCCTCAAGTGACCCTCCCACTTTGGCCTCCCAAAGTGCTGGGATTACAGGCTTGAGCCACCATGCCTGGCCTCTCAAACCACTCTTTTTTATTCGCATTTTTTAGTTTCTGAAGTTGGGATGTGGGTTACGATCCACAGTGTCTTGGATTTGATAAAATGTGGTAAAGCAGAAAACATCAGGCCATGAGAAGTGCTGCAGTATGAGGAAAATATGACAAGGTGCAGACAGTGGATGTGAGGTTGTGAAATGTATATTTGGTCTTTGTCCTAAAATCCTTGGAACCTTTAAAATGGCAAGGGTCTTTTTGTATGTTAATAAGTAGACTGGTGACTAGCAGCTCCTAGGTACCTTCAGGATGGGGGCTGGTCACCCAAAGAGCCAAGGCAAGAGCCAAGGTGGGACTTCCAGCCCCACCCCACAACCTCCAGGGAGGGGAGAGGGGCTGAAGGTTAAGCCAATCACCAATGGCCAATGATTTAATAGTCATACCTATGTAATGAAGCTTTCATAAGAACCCAAAGGAACAGGATTCAGAGATCTTCCGGATAGCCAAACACAGCCGGGCACAGTGGATCATGCCTGTAATCCCAGCACTTTGGAAGGCCAAGGCGGGTGGATCACTTGAGGTCAGGAGTTCAAAACCAGCCTAACCAACACGGTGAAACCCTGTCTCTATGAAAAACACAAAATTAGCCGGGTGTGGTGGTGCATTCCTGTAATCCCAGCTACTTGGAAGGCTGAGGCAGAAGAATTGCTTGAACCCAGGAGGTGGAGGTTGTAGTGAGCCGAGATCACGCCATTGCACTCCAGCCCAGGCAACAAAAGCAAAACTCTGTCTTAAAAAAAAAAAGAAAAAAAAAAAAAAGCCAAACGTGGGGACTTTAGGAGAGTGGCGCACCCTGAAAGTGCATGGGAGCTCCATACTCTTTCCTGCATACCTGGTCCTATGAGTCCCTTAATCTGTGTCCTTTGTAATATCCTTTATAATAAACTGATAAATGTAAGTATTTCCTTGAGTTCTCTGCGCTGCTCCTGCAAATTTATCAAATTGATAGAGGAGGTTTTGGGAACCCTGATTGGTAGCTGATTGGTCAGAAGCACAGGAAAAACAACCTAGGGCTTCCAATCAACATCAACAGTGGTGTTTCATCTTTTGGACTGAGCCCTCGACCTGTGTGATCTGACTCTGTCTCCAGCTGGATGGTGTCAGAATTGAATTGAATGAGAGGACGCTCAGTTGGCGTCCACTGAAGAATCGATGGCTTGCTTGGTGCATGAAGAAAACCCCACACACATCTGGTCACAAAAGGATTCTGTGCTAAATATTGCAGGATAAGAACAGAGAAATAAAAGTTTGCTTTTTCTACAGTGAATACAAGACTACTTTGGCCTGAGTGGCCAGGGCAGCCTTTTCAGAGTGGTGGCATTTAAACTAAAATCTAAGTGACCAAAAGAAGCCTTCCATAAGAGGACATGGCCAAGCAGAGGCAACAAGGAGTCCCAGGACTCAGGAGTGAGTTTGTTGTATTTATCAGTTATGCATTGCTAAGTGAAAAAACAACCTCAAAACCTAGTGACTCAGCCCAACAATCATGTATTTGCCACAACTCTGTGGCTCAGCAGTTTGGGTTGGGTTTAGCCCATGATGGTCGGGCTCACATCATGTCTGGAGGCTAGCAGAGATGGAGGAAAGCGACTCCTGCATCTCTCATGAAGCAGCAGAGTAGTTCAGCCTTCTTTCAGAAGCAGCCAGAGAAAAAGAAATCCCAAATCTGCAGTGTTTTTTAAGCCTTTTCATATATCATATTTGCTCTTATCTCAAAGGTCAAAGCAAGTCACATGGCCAAGCTTGGAGTTAATGTGGGATGGATCAGGGAGGGGTAATTCACTGGTGTGTCCTTACTATAACAATACCCGACAATGAGCTGAAGGAAGAGAAGGAAGGATAGAGAGAAGGGAGGTAGCAAATTTGAAGAGGTAGGTAAGTAGGGTTCAGATCATGGTCTTTCTTTATAGACCAGAGAATGTCTGGTTGTTTTCTAAATGGATGGGGAGATACCATAAAGTTTTAAGCAGGAAAATAATTTGATCTGGTCTACATAGTTCAGAGTGCCTCCTTATCATTGATCATTACCAATGTGTCTTATAATTGGACAAGAATGTGAGCAGGAAGGCCAGTTAAGAGATTGCTCTGTCAGTGGTCACAGGAGAAGACAGTTGTGGCATGCCTATGGCATGTGGCAGAGAGATGAGAAGAAGCAGCTGAACAGAAGAACCTTAGAGGTATCGCTGAGGCCTGGGTTAGATCTGGGGACAAAGGGCATTGAGAGCCCTTGTCTCTGTCCAGTAACAGATCCTGGTTTTAGCAGCTCAGATGGGTCCCATGGCCCAGGCAGCGCTCTGTAAATTTGCTAAAGAAATAAATACATTAACAAATTAATTACCACTTTGATTTTTGGTTTCCATTGTAACTACCTGGACAGAAATGGGCTGCTAACTGATTCAGGTGTTTCACCTTACTCTGGGGTGAGTTTTACTGCAATTTTTACTGTAATAATTATCTATTGCTACATAGCAAATTATCTCAAAGTGTAGTGGTTTAAAACAATACACACTTACTATCTCAGGAATCAGGAACAAGTTGGCTGGATGGCTTCAGCAAAAGGTCTCTCATGAGGCTGCAGACAAGATGTCAACCAGAACTGCAATCATCTGAAGGCTCAGTTGGGGTTGGAAAATCTACTTCTAAGGTGGCTTCCTCACACAGCCAGCAACGTGGTGCTGGATGCTAGTGGAAGGCCTCAGTTCCACACTGGGCTTTCCCATGTGGGCCCCTTCCCAGGCTGCTTGAGCATTCTCACAACATGAAAGGTGGCAGCTAAATATGTATCCTCTTCGTGACACAGTCTTGGAAGTCTCACATTATGACTTCACCATATTCTAGGCATTAGAAGCAAGTCACTGTCCAGCCCACATCCAGAGGGAGAAGAAGCAGATATTTTACCTTCTGAAGGGAGGTGTGTCAGAGTATTTGTAGGCAATATTAAAGCCACCAGAATTGTTAATGATATTCACCATCTTTTGAGTACCCAACAGGTGTCAAGAATTGCACTAGCTATTTTATGGACACTGTCTCATTTGACCCTCACACCAGCATCTTACAGATGAGGAGAGAAAATCTCAGAGGATCTGCAGATGTGTCTGAGATATCAAGGCTAGAAAGAGATAGAACCAGGACTCTAAATTGTATCAGTCTGGCTCTGAAACCTTCCCTATTTTTGTCCTGCTGTATCTGGGCCTTTTCCCAAACAGCACACAGAACCTTAAGAAAAAGCTTGGCAGTTTAGAAACCTAATTTCATATAAGGCATCATCTGTCTGTTTTAAACTACATGCTACTTGGAAGCACTGACCACTTCATTGCACACATAAAATTGTATTAATGTGAACCTCATTATTCAGAATTTGTGATAATGATTAAGTTTATCACAAAGTTTAAACGTATTAAACAAATTGATGGTATAAATAAGATTTCATTTAAAATATGATAGCTTTTGGCTCAGTGCTGTGGCTCACACCTATAATTTCAGCACTTTGGAAGGCTGAGGTGGGTAGATTGCTTGAGTCCAGCAGTTGAGGACCAGCCTGGGCAACATGGTGAAATCCCATCTCTCAGTTGGAGACCAGCCTGGGCAACATGGTGAAACCCCACCTCTACAAGAAACACAAAAATTAGCTGGGCATGGCAGTGTGTGCCCATAGTCCCAGTTACTCAGGAGGCTGAGATGGAAGGATCACTTGAGCCTGGGAGGTCAAGGCCATAGTGAGCTGTGATCCAGCCTGCAATCCAGCCTGCAATCCAGCCTGGATGACAGAGTGAGACCCTGTCTCAAAAAAATAAATAAATCATAAATCATAAAATATGATAGCTTTCACAGACATT
Source organism: Rhinopithecus bieti (assembly GCF_001698545.2). Lineage (NCBI taxonomy): Eukaryota > Metazoa > Chordata > Mammalia > Primates > Cercopithecidae > Rhinopithecus > Rhinopithecus bieti. Next base: position 947,691 of record NW_016803102.1, read on the forward strand.
GATTATGCAAAATTCAAAACTATAATGTTTTCACGAAGGCCTTACAAGATTTAATATGGTCTAAAGCTTCTTGGATGAGAGTTCATGTCTCTTTTTGTGCCAGAAACAATTAATGCTAAAAATTTCTAAGACACACAGTTTTACTGGTTCACTGTTTCAAGCTGACTTTCTTCCACATCCCCTCAAACACTTGGTGTTTTAGCCTTGAACCTAAACTGCTAACAATAGGATGCTAAGACGGAAACATCTTTTGGGGAGTGTCTCTGACACTTGTAGATATGCTAAGAAATATATGTTATAGCTGCACATGGAAGCCTTCCTGCTGAATCTGGAAATACGCTTACCTCAGATCATGGTTGCCACGAAAAATGAGCTTATTTTGTAGAACCCTGAACATCTGTCTTGAACAATGCTGGCTAACGTCAGGAAAAACGGAGTGGAATTGAGCCTATGCAGCTCTGAGAGAGTGAGTCACAATGGTGTTTTCCAGTCTCCAGCCTACGGTGGGTGCCTGCCTTCCAAATCGGCTCACACCTATGTCGGAAGCTGTCCCAGGAAAAGCTGGGGATGTGCCCTTGGGCTTTCAGGGACTCCTTTTAGACTCTTTCACTGAGAGTTTCTTCTCTTCCCCATATTTTCATTTTCATTTTTTTTTTTTTTTTTTCCTGCTGAGCCACTATTCTCACTGTCCTCAAAGAATTTCTGCCTAATGCATTCATAGTCCATGGTCTCTCTGACATCTTCTGTCCCTGACTCCTGGTCTCCCACGCCTTCCTCCTCAGGTACACAATGTACACAGTGCCTGTTTTAGATGCCTTATCTACTCATTTTGAAGACAAAGTTTATTCTGGAGGAGCCTGAATAGTAAGCGCTAACATCTATCAAAAGAGATTACTGCGTGCCAGACACTCTCCCAAGTGCTGCACCTCCACCCACACTCGCTACCCTCATCCCAGCCCTGAAAGGAAGGTGACAGTATTGCCCACATTTTATAAATGATGAGACCACGTGACATACCTGCAGTGACAGAGCTAACAGCAGGGCAGAGGCAAGGTTCAAACCCCCATCCTTAATGACTCTGCCCCAGCTGCCTCTCAAGCAGACCCTGGCCGATAGAAAGGTAATTCAGTCTCAGTGCTCAAAGAGGTGTCACCTTCATCTCCAATGTGCAGATTGTTTTTGCTCCCTCAGCACCACATTTCAGGATGTTTACAATCCTATTACCATGTGGCTCATTATTCCACGGATTTGAATCGATCAAATCAAACCCTCCCAAAAACACAACTAGATACTAGCTGGTAAGACACCAACAGACATGGTGTATGGTTCTGTCATTATCTTCCTCAATACTATAACAGCAAATACCATTTTACATCAGAGTTAAAGAAATAATTTGACCTGAGCCACAATCTGGTGCAATGTGATAGAAACAAAATGTACCTTCATGACTTTGGAGGCAGATGACCTGGGTTTGAATCCCAGTTCTACCACTTACAACATGCTTGTCCTCTGTGCCTCAGCTTTCATATCTGTAAAATGGGCATCATAGTGTTATCTACTCTGTAGTCTTGAGGGTTAAAAGAGTTAATACAAATTAAGCTATCAGAACAATGCCTAACACATGAAAGGAACTCTTAAAAATGTTAGCTACTATTTAACTTCAGCAGGTACTATTCTCACCCTCACTGCATACAGCTATAAGTATATAAGCACCCCCGGGCTTAGATATGATATTCTAAAGTTTTCAGTATTCCGCAGTGTCTTTTTTTTTTTTTTTTTTTTTTTTTTTTTTAATGCTGCTGAGTGGCAGACTGTCCTCAGAGACAGCCTCAGGGTAAGAGGCAGAGAGAGGCAGCACAGCCAAGGGAATGTTGACCTTTGGCTCTTGCCTGTGGCTGGAGAGTGACTCTCCCTAGAGTCTGCAGGGAGATGGTCCTTGAGAGAGGTGAAGGTTATGCTCTGCTAGGGCTAGAAGTACACACACATCCGCTGATAAACCCCAAACGAGGTGACACCTGCCTTCCCAGGTGTCACTCAGGCAACTGGTGAGATGGATGGATTGTCCCTTCTAGCAGCTCAAGCCTTGAGGCTCTTATTTTCACCTGTGCACAAATAGAAGTCATTCTTGAGGCGAAGGGGGGAAAATAGGAACATCATCATCACTACGTATGACCCATATGAATCCTGGACCCCTAAGCAGTGTACGTTCAACAGGAGCAGAATGTGAGACAGTGTAGATGCTTCCCTAGAAGTTTGTAGGGTGCTAGGGGCAAAGTGACCAAATTCCATTCCACAGAAATGACATCCAAGAGAAGCTGGCTGCAGGTGGAAACAGGGACATATTTTGTAGAGCAGCAGTCCCCAACCTTTTTGGCACCAGGGACCGGTTTTGCAGAAGACAATTTTTCCAGGGACCAAGGGTGGGGGTATAGTTTCAGGATGATTCAAGCACATTATGTTTATCATTAGATTCTCTTAAGGAGCATGCAACCTAGATCCCTCATACGTGCAGTCCACAGTATGGCTCCTGCCCCCCTAGATCTGGCAGGAGGCGGAGCTCAGGCAGTAATGCTGGCTCACCAGCTGCTCACCTCCTGCTGTGCGGCCTGGTTCCTAACAGGTCACTGATGCATACCAGTCCACGGCCTGGGGATTTGGGACCCCTGTTGTAGAGGACAGATCTTGAAATTTAACCTTGATGTAGAGGAAGGAGTGGGAAGAACAGGACCAATTGTCGTCACACAGTGAGAACGATTGCTGGGACAGATAGTGGGGCCCAAGTAGCTGAGGCACTTGGGAGCTGAGGAGCCACTTGGAGACGTGGTATCAGCATGGAGGAAGTAAAGGCCAGAGAGTGAGAGCAAACAAGCAGATCACTATTCCGTGGAAAGACAATTTCCACTTGGATGGTCTTGACACAAAAGGTCTTCAAAATGCTACACTGAGACTCTCCAAAGAGTCCTCTTTGGGGTTCAGTCAGAATGGCTTCATGATACAAGTGTTCTCCTGGCATGCTAACACACTCCATCTGAAAGAATAGGAACTTAAATTTTTATATAAACATTTTCTAACTCCACATTCAGTCTGGCTAACTGCTAATGAAGAAAATAATTTCTTTATTAATCAAGTAGCTTAAAGGGAGAGTAAATAAACATGTCTTGACATGGGCATTAGTGAAATGCAGAATTCAAGGGAAAAACAAGGTAGCATCTTCCTAAATTTTTTTTCCATTTCTAAAGAGGCTTCTTGATGTTGTATTTTAAACACATTCAGGGACGCATTTTAGATAGCTTATCTTAGAACCTGGGTCAGAAGGTTCTGTCTCAAAATCAGCTGGGAGGAACATGGTATTCTCTGACAGCTTGCTGCTTGTTGTGGTATGCTCATCACATTAAACCTTTTTTATTTGCAGAATATAGAATAGCCAGCAAAGCAAGTAAAATATAGTAATAATTATCTTGAGTTTGCATGAGAGATACAAAGAATCCACCCACTGGGTCAGCATATAAAATCCCATCAACTTAAACAATGTCTGTCTTTCGAGTACAGGGCGTTGGAATTGCATAAGCCATAATACAGGAAGAGGGAAATCTCATATATTTTAATAAAGAGAGAATAAATTTAATTGTTCTACATGTCCATGCGAATTAACTTACAAGTAACAAATTTTTTCTTTAAGAGCCATATTTTGCAAAAAAAAAAAAAAAAGTACTTATCTATAAACAGCTATTCAGTGAATGCGACATGTTGCTTAAGATTCAAAAAAATATTCAGAAAAAACTTTCAAAAAATAATTACCAAAAATATTAATAATTTTAAAAACTATATTTAAAATATCAAAAAAATTCGAAAATGGCTTTTATCAGACAAATATTTAACTTATTTTCATGCAAAATAAATCACATAAATGCAGTCCTTAGCTATAATATCAGGTTCCTCTATACAAAACTGGTAAGGCAACTTGTTTAGAACTAATTTTGTCTGGTTAATGAGAAAGTCAATACTCAACAATACCCAATACTCAACTGCATGGTATGAGTAATTAAACGAGACATAAACATAGCTTAGTCAATTGGGAGACAAAACTGATGCGTGCATTGCTAGTAAATCAACTTGAAGGCAATCTGTGTAGATTTTGTGGTGAGAAAGAAAATCAATGTTGAAGACTATGAGGAGAAGTAAGACCTTGTAGAGGTTGTGTTTCTCAGGAAGCTTCAGGTCAGAGGGTGGACCCTTGAAACACAGACTGAGACAGATGAGGCGAGTGAATGTTAAATCCTCACACTGCTTTTTTGGTTCCGCTGAAAGGTCTCTCCTTCAAATTAAAACAAAACATCGAAGTGAAGGGATTGCATATTCTATGCATGAGAGTCAGGATACGGGTTGATAGAATGAGGAAATAACTTGTTATTCAATTTATCAATCAACTGATTAGTATTGTTCCATTCTCATACGCTAAAAGAATGCCCAAGATTGACAATTATAAAGGAAATAGCTATAACTCAACTCACAGTTCATAGCATGCTGGGGGAGGTCCAGGAAACTACAATCATGTGGCAAAGGCAAAGGGAAGCAAGACACCTTCTTCACAAGGGGCAGAAGTGGGAATGACCACAGAAGGGAACTACAAACACTTAAAACATCAGATCTGATGAGAATTCACTTCGCATCATTGAGAACAGCATGGGGGACTGCCCCATGATTCCAGTACCCTCTGGTCGCTCCCTTGACCAATGTGGAGAATTGGAGGATAATGGGAATTACAATTCAAGATGAATTGCAGTGGAGACAACAGCAAACCTTACCAATATTTTAAAGCCAACTTATGTTTTGAAGAAGGAAGAGTGTTTAGAGGTAATGGGGAAAACAACAGGTCACTGAATTTTTGAAACAGTGCACAATTCCAGAAATTATGTAATACAATAAGTTCATTCCTACAGCAGCATGAGGATAGTTCAAAGTAAGATGGAAGCTGCTCATGAATGTCAAGAAAACAAGGAGAAACAGATGAGGAAAACAGAAAATAAAGTAGCTTTTATTTCATCAAATCGCAATGTATGGAGGAGTGTTCCCTTTTAACATTTCAAACAAAAAAAGAAGGCCGGTGCGTGGCTCATGCTGTAATCCAGCACTTTAGGAGGCGAAGTGGTGATCACCTAGGTCAGGAGTTCAAGACCAGGCGGCCAACATGGTGAAAACCCCGCCTACTAAAAATTACAAAATAGCCATACTTGGTGGCAGGCGCCTGTAATCCGCATACTCGGGAGGCTGAGGCAGGAGAATTGCTTGAACCCATGGAGGCGGAGGTGCAGTGAGCTGAGATCACACCATTGCACCCAGCCTGGGGACAGAGCAATACTCAGTCTCAAAAAAAAAAAAAAAAAAAGATGAACATTTACAAAAAGCATTAACTAAACAATTTAAAAATAATCAGAAAATTTTTTATCAGAAAGATAATAATAAGAAAGTACAAGTCACAAAAATACTCATACAAACTAAGAAAGCAATGCCAAAAGCTAAAAGTACCAGAGATGAATATTTTCACAGTGATAAAATTAACCACAAATGTGATTCGAATTTTTAATTCAACATTTTCCTCTTAATATAGTTTATTTTTTATTTTTATAAAAAAATATTTTATGTCCCCATGAAAAAGGTAGAATATGATTAATATGTAAGAATCTTTTACATGTGCACAGATTATAATTTCAAAGAAAAACACCTAATGGACAATACAAAAGCTGGAAAGCAATAGAAATTCACTAGCATCAATATTCAAATGATATGCCCAATAAAAGAGCAAATGTGTGCATAAATTTCCTTGGGTTTAAAGAATCTTATAAAATTAACGTCTTGGTATCACTTTGGGCACATTGTTTGAAAAATCAAACCACACACACACACGCCTAACCAAACTCAAGTTGCAAAGTAAAATGGAGAGCTAATTCAATTATCCAGTTAACACAAGCTTCTCTTCCAAAACCTCTCTCCTCTCCCTATGTCATCATCGACTCTATTGTTAGGGTATTTTAGGGGAAAAGAAAGGCTCTGGCTAACTTCTCAAAAGTAATAGGCTCATTTCGCTCCTTCACACTGACATAGCCCTGGCTTGCTTGGGCAAGGCAGGTGACAGGCTCAGTGTCACCTCTCCCTTCCATAATGATAATGATCCTCAATACTCACTTAGCGGCTTCCTCCTGAAACCTGTGGTGTTCTGCCTCGGGCTGTCTCTCTTAAGAGAATTTGGACACAGCTTCAAGATTTGATTATTCTGACTCCCACTGTTCATTAAGATGGCACAAACGCACAGAGTCCAGGGACACCCGGAGTGTCCTAATTCTGCACACAGTTTAGTCTCCATTTCTGGCTATTTGCATCTATCTGGAAAGCGAACCACATAATCCAACTGTGCGCAGCCCACGTAGCTTCTGTTAGTTTGATAAAATAGAGGTGGTCCCGTCACCGCTCAAGTCTGATCATTATTTCCACTCCCCATGCCCTGTAGGTCCTTCTCATGCCATCTCAGACTCATGGTTACAAAAAGACAAAAAGCAAAGACAGTCGCTGCGTGCACAGGGCTAAGTGGTGTCATAAGCAACGTCTCTCTCACCTGTCTGTTGGCGACATCAGTGTCCCCTCGCTGCGAAGGGCTGGAAGTGACAATGAACTGGGAGGCCTAAGAGCTTCACCTGCTCCCAAGGTCTGTCTTCATAGGCCTCTCCTACCAGGAGCTTTTGACATTTTTTCCAGAGAGCACTTTTTGAAAAGATAGGGAAGGGGCCTGATCTGCTCTGTGAGTTCAAATCTTCTGCTGAAGTAAATACACTGACAATTCTCACTGTCTATAAGGAAACAAGACACCCTAATAATTTTTTTTTTCACATTTCCACACTTAAAGAGAATCCCAGACCAGGAGGCAGTAAGAACTCTCAGATGACCTCCTCTCCATTTCCTGTCAAAGGAGAAAAAGACCACTGTCCCTCCAGCCACTGTGGGAAGCCAGGGTGAGCCACTTTAGACATCTTAGGGCTCAGCAAACTTTCTTCATTACACTGAATCTTAGTGCTTCTGACTGGCTTATTGCTTAATGAGAAAAGAGAGAAATGCTTGGAATTCCACCATAGATTCAGAGTCAAAAAAACAAGGAAAAGAAAAATGTCTCCCTACAGAGGATAAGCTTTAAAAATATCAAACCATTACTTTATGGAGCAGGGATCTAACAGAAGAGTAGGTGGAGAGTGGAACTAGAGAATTCGTCCAAACGGTGCTGAGTGGGAAACAGAGTTGGAGCACTGGCTTTGGAGCTGATAGCACAGTCCAAGGACCCCTTTCATGAAAAGAAAGCGACTGAGCGGCTGTCCACTACCATCGTCTCCCGCCTACCTCTCACTATGCATCTGCTTATTAAAAAAAAAAAAGATACATTGATTGATTTATTTGGCAGCATTTTAGTGGTTACAACAAAGCCAGCACTTACCTGGTATATTCGATCCCTACAACAACAATGTGGCCTAGGAAATACTGCAATTCCCATTTAACAATTAAGAAAACAATTGTAAAATTAGGGGCTTATTCAAATTCAATTTCAGATGAAAGGAATGGACGTGGGATGGGAAAATTGTGAGTCTGCCCTTCTCTTGTGAGACTCTCCCTATCCCTACCGACTGCTGCCCACTGCCCACTACTCCTACAGCGAATTCTTCACTGACCTTTTCAGCAAAGATCATCTTAGCTTCCTAACTTTGCCAGCATCTTGTTCCTCGGCGTCCCAGCTAATGCCCCTGCCTGCTCACTCATCCTGAGTCCTGAGCATTTTATTTTTTAAATTTCTGAATAGCATCTAATGAGCAGAACCCTTAATCTCGCTAGCTGCTGTCCAGCTGGCTCGTATTTGTCCTTGTCCTCCAGATGTGGCTTCACTGTGCACTCCCAGGCAAACAACAACAGCAACAGAAACCAGTCTTGGTGGGGTGTGAGTGTGCCATCTTCAATATCGTCACTGTGAAGTCTCCTCATGGCTTTCCTTACACCTTCCCGCAGTCCACTCCTCCCCACCCAGGTAAGGCAGAGAGAGCTGAGAGTGGACACACCATCAAGCAGAGCTGGAGCCCACTGTCTCCGGGAAGTGGCTCATGTCCTAACGCCTTATGAACGACAGCCTTTGTTTAGGTTGCTTGCTGCCCTTCACTGATAATGAAAATCAAGTTAAATCAACCAGCTATGGTACTTTGAATTTAAATAAACATTCACTGTGTAGAATTTAAAAATAGTAAAGAAAATCAAGAACAAGTTGCAATAACAGAATCCTAATATCTTACTGTCATTCACATGGGCAGAGTTTGTGAAAAAGAATTAAGTAGCCACAGCTGCATCCTAGTTAACTAGTGGGTGTGCAGCATTCATTATAAAATATAATATTTTGAGGAGTGCAGCAGAGAATTGCTAAGACTAGCAGAGATCAACAGAAACGTAACATTTTATAGGGGATATTTAATGATGAAAGGGAGAGAAGGAATGAAGGCGGGGAAAGGGAGGAGAGAGGGAGAGAGGGAGAGAGGGAAGGTTCACACATGACCTGAGAGCTCATGTGGGGAGATAGAGAGCTGGTCTCCCTATGCCCACTCCTCTTTTCAATGCATCCTCCACACTGCTGCCAGGATGACTTCTAAAATAAATCTGATGATGCCATGGCCCTGCACACACTTAAAATCCTTCTGCAGGTGGCAGTGACAGCCTTCAATTCTTTTGAATTGGTGCTCACAGAAAGAAATACATTTTATACAAAAATTAGCTGGGTGTGGTGGTGAGCACTTGTAATCCCAGCTACTCAGGAGGCTGAGGCAGAAGAATCTCTTGAACCTGGGAGGCGGAGGTTGCAGTGATGAGCCAAGATCATGCCATTGCACTCCAGCCTGGGCGACAAGAGCAAAACTCTGTCCCCCCGCCCGCAAACAAAAAGAAACACATTTTGCATCTTGATCCAGTACACATACACATGTACATGAGCACAGGCATATTCACACACACAACCAAAAGATCGGTTTCCTGGAGGACAGTTTAGTAGTTGCCAGGAGCTGGCGAATGGTAGGGAGCTGGTGTGCTACAAGGCTATACACAAGGGAGACTCGTGGTGATGGTCTGGCTCTGTTTCTTGATGGTGGTGGGATTACTGGAGACTACACATGCAATGGAATCACATGGCTCTATATATGCCCATTCAGACCAAGGAGCCTGTGCATAACTGGTGAAATCTTCATAAGCACCATGGGTTACACCAATGTCAACTCTCTGGTTCTGATGTTGTGCTGTGATTGTGAAGGTTGCTAACACTGGAGGAGGCTGGGGTGGGGGTGCATGGGACCTCCCTGTACCTTTCTTTGCAACTTCCTGTGCATCTGTAATTGTCTTGAAATAAAACATTTTAAAATGTTTTTTATAAAAGAAAATACATGTCATAAACAAAAATAAATTTCACCCATAGTATAGGTGATGTATTTTTTAATTCTTCTCCTTTGGATACGTTGTTGTTGTTTTAAATACAGGCTGTGACCCCCTGCCCTAATGATTTCATGGCCTATTACAGGACTGTGAGACCCACAGTTGGAACACCACCGACCTAGGGAAGAAAACCTTAATTCTTTAGCATGATCAAGGCTCAGCCTAACTTTCTATTTTCATCTCCCACTGCTCTCTCTCTATCAGTCTTATTCTCTAGTCCCAGGAAATCCTTCACCAGCCCCCAGCCATTTTTCTCTCTCTCTCTTGGTCCCTTGGAATATTCTTCTGACTTTTTTTTTCCCCTAGACAGTCAGTCTTCAATGTTAGCTCAGTGCTGGTTTTCTGACAACTTACCCACCCAGATATACCCTTTCCTCTGAGTTTCCTTGGCATCTGTTGAATTTCATCTCACAATATGTGCCTAGATTTTTCCATTCAGTGGTTAACAATTCACACTGGGGACCACGGTTTGTTCAACATTGGTCCCCAAATGTTTGTACAACCTTAGGACACACTAGTCTCTCAAGAAATGAATGAACAAATGAAAGATCGAGGTGAGAAATATGTCAGCCTTTGCCTGCCTCACCTTGCTTCTGACTCAAAACCAGTTGGAAAATTCTATGGGGTCTTTGTGTATTTTAGTCACATTTAAGTTTATTCTGATAATAAAAATATATCCAATATAGACAATTTGGAAAATAGAGATAAGTGAAAAAATTGGAAGGAAAATCATCCTTAACCTCATCTTCCAGAGGCAATCATCACTAATATTTAAGTGTTTCCTTGAAGTATCTCTATACGTAAATTGTATATAAATAAACATACACACAAACACACACACACACATTTTATAAAGTTGGAAACACAATGATTATATAGCTTTATGTCATTGTTTCTTGATTTTTAGCATCTTCCATATAAGTCAAATTTCAGTATTCTTCACCATTTCTGAAAACTTCATTATAGGAATGAACCAATGCTGCTCTGGTTGAACACCTAGCTTGTTCTTAGCTTTTGCCACTATAGATAATACTGCAATGACTGTCCTTAAACATGCATTTTTATAAACACACACACACACCGTTCACCACCATTGTGTAATGGCATGTTTTCATTTTGGCTATCTTGATAAGCAAAAAAAAAAAAAAAAAAAAGTATTCATTTGCATGGGTTGTTGGTGGATGGGAGTGGACAATGACCCTGACACACTTGACCAGGGTCAGGCCTCAGGACAGTGTGACCTGGACCAAGGGTGTATGGGCTGGCTTTCTAGCATATGAAAATTTGTTCTCCTTTTAATGCTGTTGATGATAAAGTTCTTAAAATAATGTTGTTCAGATGACCTAGGAAAACATGCAGGCCCCCCAGTTTCTGAGCCATACAAATGCACACATGCCCAACACAGCAAAGACACCCAATCTCACTCTTGTCACAGCTCTGCGCCAGGGCTACAGGCCCCTTTTCTTGACTCTCTCTCTCTCCATCTGCCCCACTTACATGCATGTCCTTCAGGACAGCAGCAAACATCAGCCTTTTTCTGGCCCCTTCCAGCCACAGGGACTCTCCTGCCTGGGGGCCTCTGCATGAAGCTGACACAGCCCAGCCCGTCTGCATCCACGTTGCCTGATAGCTTCAGGGCCACAAGAGGCTGGGGTGCAGCGCTGGGGCCTGCCTTGCCAACCACAGAGCCCCGTGGCCCCAGGAGTCTGGGGCTGCTCTGCTCCTGCCTCTGGCTGGCCGGACTCTGTGTACTGGGCCACACCCCAGTCAATGCACCTTCCAGGCAAGAAGGCCCTGGAATTCCATCTGCCTCCCAGTGTCCAAAGCAGGGGCATTACCAGTCACCCCCAACTTCCCACTCTCACCAAAGGATTTTTCTTCCTTCTTTTCTAAAGCCAGGCGCAGATACCTCTTTCCTGATCAAGAGAAGCAGGTACACATTGCTTTGGCCTTAAGAGTGTTGGGAGAGGGGACAGGGTTCCAGCCTGCCATTAGGGAATGGGACTGCCATTCCCTAATGGTGTGACAACAGGAATGGGAGGTCATTATTTCCCTGTGATTTTCTTTGTGGTATTCTCAGTTGCCTGAACAGAATGAGCCTGGCATGAGGTCATCATGATGAGCGTGCTCTGCAAAGCATAACCTTCATGCCCACCCATGGTCCCATTGTGCAGGTGGGCGGTATGGGGCACCGTCCTGGACCGCATGCACACACACCCTCCTGGGCTGGGGCACCTCACCTGGGGTGGAAAATGCGCCTGGGAGCCAAGCAATGAACAAAGAACAAAGCCAAGCTTACATCCCTCATGCTCTTTGCTGTCTAGCACACTCCATCTCCATGTGGCGCTGGCTGTCATTGTGCCCGGGGTAAAAATAGCTCCACTTTCAAGCTTCACCTTAACAAATTAGGACAAGGGTGAGAGGCCAAGGTTCTAGCAGAGGGATCCTTGGTAGAGACAATAGGATGGCCCCTCAGACCAAGGGGAGGTCAGTCCTGGGGGCAGAACCTTCGCTAATTTGCCTCAACTCACTTCGTCTGGCTCTGGCAGCACCACCCATCTAAAGATCCGACACATGTTCCTCGATACTGAATGGGCTTTGAAAGATGAATATGTTCCACAGAATCTATTTATCTTGGGGGAATGAATATAATTCTAGTCAGCGTTCAAAAGGCACCATTTTTTTTTTTTTTTTTTTGCCTGCACAGTAGCATATGGTTAAGGTAAGGTAATGTGTCAAGCCAAAGTCTTTTGTGAATCCAGGGCAAAGCTCTTTCTCGATGACATAAGGTAATTATGAATAGAGGGGTGATCCTCCTTCAAGTCCAGCAGGAGCTCAATTCCAACTATTCATATTGGTCATACCCACTTGGAATGACAAAATCATTTGATGGACGGTAGACAGAGATATGCATTATTCACAGGGGCATTTTCAAAGGAATCCCATAAATTATAGGCTTCCTGCAACTGAAAGTTTCAGTGAGCCAGCAGTGAATGCCAGGGGTGAAGAGGTGTAATCAGTGTGAGTATTGTTCCTGGTTAATTTGTCCCTCATTCGTGGCTACATTTTATGCCCTGGGAAGAAGGCTCACTCTCTGATTTCTCAGTGATGCCTTTCCTCTTCCCAGAGACAGCCTAATTCACTGGTTCTTGACCCTGCTTTTTAGAATCCCAGTGCCAGGTCACACCCTAGAGATTCTTCATTGATCTGGAGTGGGGTCTGGACATCAGTATTTTTTTCAGTCTCCTCAGTTGATTCTAATGTGCAGTCAGGGTCTACAAACAGTGAACTAATCACAATTCCTTAAGAGATTTGCACATCTTTTAACAAATTAGGAAAAATTAAGTTGTGTTCTTTAGGAACAACTTCCCAGTAAACTTAGATTCCAAATAAGTAAACCACAACCCATCTAAGGATTATCCAGAGAAACAGAACCAATAGAGTGTGTGTGTGTGTGTGTGTGTGTGTGTGTGTGTGTGTACACACAGAGGGAGTCAAAGAGAGAGAATTATTTTAAGGAATTGGCCCATGTGATTGTAGGGGCTGGCAAGTCCTAAATGTGTGGGGCAGGTCAGCAGGCCAGAGACTAAGGAAAAAGTTAATGTTGCAACTCAGGTCCAAAGGAAAGCAATCTGGAGGCAGAATTCCTTCCTCTTTGAGGGATCTCAGTTTTCTCTCTTAAAGTCTTAAAGTCTTCAGTTGATTGGGTGAGGCCCATTCACATTATGGAAGGTAACCAATTTTACTCAAAGTCTGCCAACTTAAATGTTAATCACATCTAAAAAATAACTTCACAGCAATATGTAGACTGATATTTAACCAAAAAACTCGGCTCCATTGCCAAGCCAAGTTGACACAGAAAATTAACCACCACAGTCAATTTCAATTGATGAATCTGTACAGAGCTTAGACAACTCAGCTCTGTGACTATGCAGAAAAGTACATCAACTGTGCTTCCCAAATCTTCTCTCATTGCTTTAATTATTTAATGTTTGGGTCTCCATACAGGACAAGTGTTATTCCTATGACTTGATGGGCATCAGTTTGGCTGGAGGGTGCAGCAAAGCAATGCAGGAAGCATTTGGGGTTGAGGCCTTGAATCAACTGAAGAGAAAGGACTGAGGAGATCTAAAACAAATGGATGCATAAAACTAAGACTCAGGAATACAGCAGCAGTCTCTGCTGCCACTTAGGAACACCAGTTGGGAGTTGGAAGCTCTTCATCTTGAGGCAATGCCTCACACAAGGAGTTGAATTCCTGCAGATGAGGAAGGAGTAACAAGTAGGTTACCACATTCAGTGGCAGGATAACTCTGTCCCATACCCTGTAAGCAGGGAGCCAGAGCCACATCTATAGGGAAAGCTCTACTTGGCATGACAAGCCAATGAAAATCATTGTCATGTCTGAAATATGTCCACAGCATAGTTGTAAACAAATTCCAGTCCACCCTCCAGTATGAATAAAGTATAGACTTTAATCCCAAGTTGAAACACAAGATATGGCAATCAAAAGAAGGAACTCTTACAAGTTCATGGTGCTAGATACCTTCTACTTTTCCTTCTAGACTCACACCTCACTCCTTCATAATTCTGGCTGACTTGTATTAGCAACATCAGGGAACAGCTCAAGGGCATCAGCCCCTGCTCCCTGGCTTCCAGCAAGAGATGGAGCCAGAGACCAGAGGGAGGGAGAATCATGAGGTGGCTGTTTTAGTCCATTTTGTGTTGCTCTAATGGAATATCTGAGGCTGGCTAATTTATAAGGAAAAGAGGTTTATTTGGCTCACAGTTCTGCAGAATGTATAAGAAGTAAGGTACTAATATCTGCTTGGCTTCTGCTTCTATTTATGGCACAAGGTGAAAGGGAAACAGTGTGTGCGGAGATCACATGGTAAGATAGGAAGCAAGAAAGAGAGGGGAGATATTGAGTTCTTTTTAACAACCAGCTTTCATGAGAACTAATAGAGAACTCGCTCACCTTGAAGGAGGGCATTAACCTACTCATGAGGGATCTGCTCACATGACCCAAACACTTCCCATTAGGCCCCACCTCCAAATTTCAACATGAGATTTGATGGCGACAAACAAACCATGTCCAGGTTAAGCAGATGGAGAATACAATCCCCAGAGCTCCACCCTGCAATGTGGCCATGGGCTGACTGACAACATCCCACACCCAAGGTTCTGCAGGTGACCTTCTGCACAAAGCCCTTTTTCTCTTTCTTTCCAGGCCCAGCTTGCAAGGTTGCCCATTGTTACTTGTCCTGGGAAACTGCCTGTGTGCAAGTCAACAAGGGTGGAGAAAGGTGGCGAGCAGAAGACATATAGCACCAGGAACCTACAACGGTTCCCTACACACTCTCCATGCCTTGGTCAATGGTTCCTCTGTCCCATCAAGACGTTGACTGACACAGGACCACTCCATTCAGAGGACCACTCTAAACATGAGACTTGAGCTGCATCCAGTGAGCCCTGGGTTATACACAAATGGCAGTGATCCAGCTGAGTTCACAAGCAAGGTCAACAGACCATGGGCTAAAGCCAGAGTGAGCCTCTGCCACGTTCCACCTGTGTGACCTGAGAAACCTCTGAGCCTCAGTGTTGTCATGTGTAACCTGGGAATATTAACCTTATGTCCTAAAGAGAGCTGTGAGAATTAAATAATTTAATACATTTAAATCAAAGAAAAAATGCTTCGTATATAAGTCACTGTTTATAATTTTTTTTTTTTTTTTTGAGACGAAGTCTTGCACTATCACCCAGGCTGGAATGCAGAGGTACGATCTCAGCTCACTGCAACCTCCACATCCTGGGTTCCAGTGATTCTCCTGCCTCAGCCTCCTGAATAGCTGGGATTACAGGCACACGCCACCAGACCAGGCTAATTTTTGTATTTTTAGTAGAGATGGGGTTTCGTCATGTTAGCCAGGCTGGTCTCAAACTCCTGACCTCAGGTGATTCGCCCACCTCGACTGTTTATAAATTTAAGTCAGTGGTTCTCAAAGTGTGTTCACAGGCTCCTAAGGACTCCAAAGACCCTTCAGGGACTGCATGAGGCCAAACTATTTTATAATAACAAAAAGACATTATTTGCTGCTTTCTCACTTTGTTGACATTTGCATGGTGCAAAAATAAAGGTGAGTAGAATGCAGACACCATCACACAAATCAAGACAGCAGCACACGCTGTACTACAGGTGGTCATTCATTGTAGTCTTTGCTGCCACACGGTTACAGAATAAAAGGAGGAGGATGAGGATGGAGGAGGAGGAGGAGGAGGATGGAGGAAGAGGATGGAGGAGGAGGAGGATGGAGGAGGAGGATGGAGGAGGAGGAGGAGGAGAAGTTAGTGTCACCTAAGAACTTAACAATGTCCTTGATGGAATGAAGTAAATTTATGAATTTTACTAAATCTTAATGTGTGAGTGCACAATTTCTAATATTCAGTGTGACTAAACAGGAAGCATGCATAAAGCACTTTTGCTGCCTACCAAGGAAGGTCGAGTACTTCTGCAGTCATTCAAATTGTAAGCTAAAGTAGCCACTTTTTTCATGAAACACATTTTTACCGCAAAGAACTATTGACAGAAAACTACAGCTACTCAGAGTTGAGTATTTATCAGGCATTCTTTCTAAAATGAATTATATGGCCCTGTCATT
Organism: Rhinopithecus bieti; assembly: GCF_001698545.2. Taxonomy (NCBI): domain Eukaryota; kingdom Metazoa; phylum Chordata; class Mammalia; order Primates; family Cercopithecidae; genus Rhinopithecus; species Rhinopithecus bieti. The sequence goes on from NW_016803102.1 coordinate 963,848, forward strand.
TCATGACAGAACTTGCTGCCAATGATGTAAATTCTTTGTAGATTTCAAATGAAAATTAGAATGTTGGAAAGCTTGTATCTGCCACCATGAGCTTGATAGCTTCTGAATACTTAGAGACTTTTCTAATATGAAGGGTGATGATATTAACAAATGTGACTTTTTTTTTTTTTTTAGGACAGGGCCTCACTCTGTCGCCCAGACTGGAGTGCAGCAGTGCACTCATGGCTCACTGCAGCATGACCGACCACATGGGCTCAGGAGATCCTCCCACCTCAGCCTTCTGAGTTACTGGGACTGCGGGCATGCACCGCCACACCCAATTAATTTTTTAATCTTAATTTTGCAAAGATGGAGTCTTGCTTGTTGCTCAGGCTAGTCTCAAACTCCTGGGCTCAAGCAATCCTCCTCAGTCTTCCAAAGTGCTGGGATTATAGGGGTGAGACACCACCCAGCCTAAATGTGATCTTTTGCTGTTGTTTAATGAAATGTGTCAGGGTTAGGAAGATCTGCACAACTCAGTGAACAAACACTTTCCAAATGGCCAATTCATGATGTTACGAAATCACACACAGGTAAAAGTTCTATCCACACTGCATGATGGGCCAGTGGATTACAACACAGCAGAGTATGAAGGTTTAATGATAAAGTTTCAGATTCCACATTGTAACCAACGTTTAAGAAATCGCTTCTTGCCAAATTCTAAAATAGTATCAAAGAATATTCACAACAATTTGGAAAGTACTGTTAAACCACCTCTCCCCTTTCTAACCACATATCTTTGTGAGGCCAGATTTCCTTCAGCTCCTACAACCAAAACAACATATTGCAACAGATTAAATGCAGAAGTGAATAAAATAAGCCAGCTGTCTTCTATTAAGATTTTCAAAAACAATACCAGCCTTCTTGCTAAAATTTTTTGTTTTGAAAATAGTTATTTTCCTAAAACTAGGTTACTTATTTTAACTTCAAATCCAGTAAATACCAATAAAATTACCCACATACACACACAAAATCTTTGATGTATTCAGTAATTTTAAGAGTGTAAAGGGATCCTGGATCCACAAAGTTTGAGAACTGTGGATCCAATTTCTCATTATTATATAACTGAAGAAGAACTGGGAGATGACCCTTGCCAAAGTAGCATTCCATCTCTGCCATCCTGTTTGCTAATATTGGCCTCTCAACTTGCTATCTGTTTTTCTTCATCCATCCAGACTCTGCCCATTCTTCCAGGCAAATCTGAAGTGTTACCATATCCAAGAAGCCCTTCCTGGGGCTATGCAGCCCTCACTGCCCATAACTTTCCCTGCCTCATACTGTGTTCTCCAGTTGCCTAATGTTGCAGGTCTTATCATACCAAACTGTTTGTAAAATCTTTGAGAGTGGGATACAGATATGTATCTAATGTGCTGGGTATAGGAAGACACAGAAAGCTCTTCTGTGTCTTCCTATACCCAGCACATTAGATATATATCTGCATACTTAGGCTTAAATATGACCTTCCAACTTGAATGTGAGCATTATAACAGATCATCAGACTTTTGCCTCAGAACTTCCCCCTTAGAAATCCATCTTCTCTCAAGGCCTTACCTTTTGAGCTTTGTATAAAACTCAAAATATAGGAGAATCATCTATACACAATTTTCCCTTACCTGCTAAAAGGACTTTTCTTAAGGTGAGATGATGCCTCACTCAATACATGCTAACTTGGGCTAGGGGGAGGCACATCGGATCCTAGTTCATTATTAAACACTTTTCACTGAGCTCCCCCAGAATCTTGTGGCCCACTGCATTTTCCATGAAAAAGTTATGTCAGAGTGAGCAACTTGAGAAGCTGGGTGAGACATGAGAATAACTATGGGAATGTGTATAGGTTAAAAGGAACATTTAAAACCACAGGGCCGGGCGCGGTGGCTCAAGCCTGTAATCCTAGCACTTTGGGAGGCCGAGACGGGTGGATCACGAGGTCAGGAGATCAAGACCATCCTGGCTAACATGGTGAAACCCCGTCTCTACTAAAAAATACAAAAAACTAGCCAGGCGAGGTGGCGGACGCCTGTAGTCCCAGCTACTCAGGAGGCTGAGGCAGGAGAATGGCGTAAACCCGGGAGGCGGAGATTGCAGTGAGCTGAGATCCGGCCACTGCACTCCAGGAGACAGAGCGAGACTCCGTCTCAAAAAAAATAAAAATAAAAAAATTAAAATAAATAAAATAAAATAAAACCACAAATGTGA
>NW_016803102.1:966591-981584 GCF_001698545.2 Rhinopithecus bieti
TAAAAATAAAAAAATTAAAAATAAATAAAAATAAAAATAAAACCACAAATGTGATATATTAGAATGATGTGATTATGGATGAAATTTTGTTTCACAAATTTCTGTCATATTATTTGTATTAATTTTTATGATTCCATTACATATTTAAAATCTAGTTGTGTATTTCTCTTTTTGTAGAGATGGGGTCTTGCTGTGTTGCCCAGGCTGGGAACTTCTGGCCTCAAGTGATCCCCCTGCCTCAGCCTCCCAAAGTGTTGGGACTGCAGGTGTAAGCCATCATGCCCAACCATAGTTGTACATTTCTGAAAGGGACTTGTACCAGTGGAATTTCTGATTCCATGTATCAAAAACCAATTATGGCTTACTTGGTGGGAATAGATACAGAATGGTTAATTTTCTGTGTCAACTTGACTGGATCATGGAGTGTCCAGATTTTGGGCTAAACATTATTTCTGGGTGTATCTGTGAGGGTGTTTCTGGATAAGATTAGCATTTGAATTGGTGAACAGATTTTCCTTGCCCATGTGGGAAGGCGGCCTTCAATCCATTGAAAGCCTGAATAGAATAAGAAGGCAGAAGAAAGAAGAATTTCCTCTCTTTGCCTGACTCCTTGAACTAGAATATCAGTCTCCTGCCCCTACACTAGAACTTACACCATCATCCCTCTGGTTCTCAGAATTCCAGCACTGGCTTGCCTGCAAGCGGCTTTTCTCCAGCTTGCAGGTGGCAGATGGTGGAATTTCTAAGCCTCCAAAATCACTTGAGCCAACTTCTTATACTAAATAAAGTGTGTGTGTGTTGTTGCTGTTGTTGTTGTTCATTTGTTCATTCTGTTTCTCTGGAAAACGCCAATAGAATGTATTATGAAATATTGGGTAGTGGGAGCTCACAAAAAACTCTGGGAAGCCTAGAGAATATTCTCAGCATATTGGCAGGAAACAGAGGAAGCCTGGCAGCTCAGAACCCAGTCAAGTCTGCACCAGAAAGTCTGGCTAGGGTGCCAGTGTTGGTGCTGTGTCCCCTGGATACTCACAGTGCTAGAAATTTCCACAGATGACCTCACAATGTTGGACAGGATCATCTGATTGGCCAAGTCCAGATTACTGGAGCAGCAAAGAACAGAGAGAGAGGATATTTTTTCCTTCCTTTTGTTTCTGTTGGGGATCTCACCATCCCTCCCACAAAGACCTGCATAACAAAGGGGAGTTCCCAAGTAAGAAAGTGTTCAAATGCTAGAAAGTCAAAAGCTAGCTAATTCCACCATAGCACTGTACAAAACCACAGCATTGAACAGGGTCATGCATAAAAATCATAGAAAATTCATTGCGATGAGTTCAATGAATAATATTCCCCTTTCACAGAAAAAGAAAATCATGTCTTTTGAAGATAATGTTGAAAAGGCTCAATTCATTGAGACCACAGCCCATGGCAGTAGATAGTTCAGCTGACTATCATCACTCCTTTTAATTGTTCCAAGCCCTGCCCATTCTTCAAGGGCAATCTTAAATCCCTATGCTTCCGTAAAGTGACATAAATCCTTTTCTACTAAAACAATCACCTACCATCGACTGAGATACAGGTATTTGCAAACATTCTAGAATCTATATGAAAGCAAATGTTAAGATGAGAAGGGCCATCCTGACACCAATTACATCTTTTGAGAAAATAGCATCCCAGAAGCTGGCATTAAGCAGTTAGCAGAAACAGGTGCATATTTCAATCATTTACAGTCTACCTGGAAATACAATATAGTGGTATACTGTAGCCCCCTGGAAAATGTAGACTCCAGTTAGAGTACCACCTGCTCTATTTTCTGGCCATGTAATTCTGGGTAAAGTTAGTTAACTCTCTAACCTAAAATTGCTTCAACTGCAAAATAGTAGTAGTAATAATAATAATAGCACTTACCCCTTAGAGTTGTTGCTAAAATTAAGTGAAATAATACACAAAAAATAATTAGCAAATGTCTTATTCATCATCACTTGATTAATGTTAACTAGGATTATTATACTTTGACCTCAATTCAGATTTTAAGCTTAATTCTTGGCTAAAGTAATAATCATCCATTTTAATCTTTCTGCTTTCAGCACAAGTAGCAGACAATGGAAATCTACTCAATAGTCTAGGCATGGTAGCTCATGCCTGTAACCTGGCACTTTGGGAGGCCAAAAGTGGGAGGATTGCTTGAGCCTAGGAGTTCAAGACCAGCCTGGAAAACATAGCAAGAGCCCACCCCATCTCTACCAAAATATATATTTTTTATATATATAAAATATATATATAAATTTTTACATCACATTTACCCAATTGACATTTAAGTAGCTACTAAGACTGGAAGATAATTTAGCTATTTTAGTCATTTTAGTCATTTTCATTGTTTGTCCCAACTTTTAAATGGTTCAGATAAAATTCAATCCTGTTAAATGGTTACATCAAACATTTATATCGCAGAGCTGAAACCCAAGGACAAAGATCTGATCCCTTCATACTCAGGCAAGCTGCAAACATTTCAACTCTGCTAAGGAAAAGGAAGAGGAAATGAATCCGCAGGCCGGGGAGGGCAAGTAGGGACCAATCGCAAATAATGCACGCAGTTGTGAGCACCTCCAAGGTATTCTGAGATGTTATTCACTGCTGAGAGAGAGGAAATCTGCATTGACATGTTATTTTCTGAGCTGGTTATTAATGCATTGGCCAGGGAAGAAACAGGAGCAGCCTCCAATCCCGTCCCCCAATTCAAAGTCAGTGTCTTGTCACCATCTCTCCTTGCTGGCTGGAAGTAGAAGGGGAAAACTAAGATTCTGCAAAAGCTGTTAAGAACAGTTAAGCAGAAAAGGAACTTGATCTTTTCACTCCTTGCATGAGTAAACAAAGCACATGCTTTCAGTGGGAGCATCTGAAGGAAAATTCCCATTCATCGTGGGCTGGAAGAAATGCTTTCTGTTCAGCCATCAATCAATCAGCCCAAATGAAGGAGGCAGTCAATGTTTTTCACCAAACTGAAAGGCTCTGGCTTTGGACTAATATCCAAGCAAAAGAAATTAATCAGGCTCTTGCTGACGACCAAGCTTCAAAATGTAATCTACAACCATGGCTCTAACTCTACAGTTCACCAGTAAATGGGAAAAACAGACCAATGCATGACTTGGCTCAAACCTCACCCAAAGCTGAGAGATCATCCTGCTACCACTGTCAAGGGCATAAATGGTTCCACATAATACAATATAGTGGCCAAAATCCATCTCTCTCATGAGAAAAGGAATATTACGGGGGATTAAAATGCACCTTGTGTGATTGGAATTCAAAGGATTTACTGATACTNTTACATCACATTTACCCAATTGACATTTAAGTAGCTACTAAGACTGGAAGATAATTTAGCTATTTTAGTCATTTTAGTCATTTTCATTGTTTGTCCCAACTTTTAAATGGTTCAGATAAAATTCAATCCTGTTAAATGGTTACATCAAACATTTATATCGCAGAGCTGAAACCCAAGGACAAAGATCTGATCCCTTCATACTCAGGCAAGCTGCAAACATTTCAACTCTGCTAAGGAAAAGGAAGAGGAAATGAATCCGCAGGCCGGGGAGGGCAAGTAGGGACCAATCGCAAATAATGCACGCAGTTGTGAGCACCTCCAAGGTATTCTGAGATGTTATTCACTGCTGAGAGAGAGGAAATCTGCATTGACATGTTATTTTCTGAGCTGGTTATTAATGCATTGGCCAGGGAAGAAACAGGAGCAGCCTCCAATCCCGTCCCCAATTCAAAGTCAGTGTCTTGTCACCATCTCTCCTTGCTGGCTGGAAGTAGAAGGGGAAAACTAAGATTCTGCAAAAGCTGTTAAGAACAGTTAAGCAGAAAAGGAACTTGATCTTTTCACTCCTTGCATGAGTAAACAAAGCACATGCTTTCAGTGGGAGCATCTGAAGGAAAATTCCCATTCATCGTGGGCTGGAAGAAATGCTTTCTGTTCAGCCATCAATCAATCAGCCCAAATGAAGGAGGCAGTCAATGTTTTCACCAAACTGAAAGGCTCTGGCTTTGGACTAATATCCAAGCAAAAGAAATTAATCAGGCTCTTGCTGACGACCAAGCTTCAAAATGTAATCTACAACCATGGCTCTAACTCTACAGTTCACCAGTAAATGGGAAAACAGACCAATGCATGACTTGGCTCAAACCTCACCCAAAGCTGAGAGATCATCCTGCTACCACTGTCAAGGGCATAAATGGTTCCACATAATACAATATAGTGGCCAAAATCCATCTCTCTCATGAGAAAAGGAATATTACGGGGGATTAAAATGCACCTTGTGTGATTGGAATTCAAAGGATTTACTGATACTGAGAGGTGTTCAAAACTAGAATCAGTCAACTCGAAGCTGATTTCAGCTCCTTTGATTACTCTTTTCGGGGAGTTTTTAAAAATCATACTGGTTTGGAGCACAGCTCTCCAACTATGGTTCCTAACCAGCAGTATACTCAAGTCATTCTGTCAAGTGCAAAATAGGACTCACAGATTTAATGAAGAGTCAGTCTCCTATGGGGTGCTGTGGCTCATGCCTGTGATCCCAGCATTTTGGGATGCTGAGGTGGTGGGGGATTGCTTGAGCACAGGAGTTTGAGACCAGCCTGGGCAACATAACGAGACCTGATCTCTATAAAAATGAAAACATTAGCAGGGCATGGTGGCTCACAACTGTAGTCCCAGCTACTCAGGAGGCTGAGGTATGGGGACCACTTGAGCCCAGGAGTTTGAGCCTGCCGTGATGTGTGATAGCATCACAGCACTTCAGCCTTGAGTGATGGAATGAGAATCTGTCTCCAAAAAAAAAAATTAATGTTTTAAAAAGAGTGAAACTCTTTCAGGCCAAGCACAAAGACTACGCCACATGTCTGTTTATGCTTATAGCCAAATGTTTAAACCAGCATCTGTGGAATAAATCCACAGGACCAGATATTTGAAAATGTAATTCAACCAGGATTTATTAAGCATCTATTACTGCAGAGTATTCCTGCAAAGTATCCTGCTAAGTGCTGTAGGGGTCACTGATGAATACATTTCTAGTTTATGCTGTACACCTTTAAAATCTTATTGGGGAGGCAAATATGCAAACAACTACACTGAAAAGCAAAATTGCTGGTTGCAATGGCTCACATCTGTAATCCCAGCACTTTGGAGGCCAAAGTGGGAGGATGGCTTGAGCCCAGGAGGTCAAGATCAGCCTGGGAAACATAGTGAGACCCTGTCTCTGCAAAAAATAAGAAAGTTAGCTGGACATGGTGGCATGTGCCTGCAGTCCTAGCTACTTAGAAGGCTGAGGCAGGAGGATTTGCTTGAGCCCAGGAGGTCAAGACTGCAGTATTGCAGTGAGCTGTCATTGTGCCACCGCACTCTATGTAGCCTGGGTGACAGAGAGAGACCCTGAAAAAAAAAGCAAAATTGAGAAAGGCATGGAATTGGAGGAACAAGTAAAAGCTATGGGACATAATTGGAATGACTCTCCTCTTCCCTTCACCACAGCCTTGTCATCTGCTAATGACAGTTGCCAAAGTAAATGACCTAATGGTTGAATAACTGCCACCTTCTTATTATAATTCTGCACATGTCACCTTCCTGCAGAGCCCTTAATCAGCACTTTCACTTCAGTCACTGTGATTGCAAAGTCCTGACTGTAGAACAATTGCAGAAAGTCGTGTTTTCATCTTGACCAGTGTGGTTTGGAAAGTTGCTATCTTCAGAGAGACTGGAGACTCATAAAACAGTGCAATTTTCCTCTTCAAGGTCTTTGCAAAAATATCTAATGTGTATTCAGTAGTATTTTGCAAACCAACATATATGAAAATTTCTAATTAGCATATCATGGGATCATATACCTCATCTTTTTTGCTTCCCTCTGATCTCATTCTGGTGTAATTAAACCAGCTGTGGCTATTTATGCCTTATTTAAAGTTCCAGGAATAGCCTTACCCTCTTTCTGTCGGAATCATTAGAAAAAGAAAAGTCTTAACATTAACGTGGATGAATCACACCAGGATCTTATTTGAGCTCATAATTAAAATCCAGTTTAATCCACAGCAAATAATTAATCTAATCTAGCAGGCCTCAGTGAGAAGCTTCTATAGTAAATGCTCTTCATTTACGTGACAAAAATGGCTAATAGGGCTCTTCCCCCAACCAGTTTTCCCAGATTCAAAAGACCCATAAAATATTAGAACCATAAAGAGCCTTAGAAATCTTCATTTTGTAATCCAAAATAAAAGAAAGTCACCAGGCACTGTGCTAGAAAATGTATCTCATTTAACCTACCTGCACCTTAAGAACTGCATCATAGTCTGTTTCCTGCAAACAAATTCAGAAGGGTGGAGTCTGGATTTGAACCCAGGTCTCTCTGATCTATAAAGCTGTCGAGCTGGTTCCTGCCCTAGGCTGACTCTCCCAGGGTCCAGTGAGGTTCATGAACTTTAAGTGATGGTTGCAGTGGCTCACACATGTAAGCCCAACCCTTTGGGAAGCTGAGGCGGGGGGATGGCTTGAGCCCGGGAGCAGGGTTACCTCAGCCCTCCTGGTTATTTTGTTGGCCCAGGGCTCTTACAATTGCCCAGGTTAAGTCCTAGAGAGGCACTAGCTTAGAAGACAAGAGTTTCGCTTGAGTCAGGTGCTGTAAAAAGCTTGATCTACAGCTACCCCTGTTTCCTTATATTTCCCCTCTTTTAAATTATTTATTCTGAGATTATCTTCTTGATTTCAAATAATATAGAATTCAGAGTACAAACGAATTGAATTCCCCTTCCCACTGTTTGAATTGCACTGGTATATACCACTTTAGACATTCTCTGTTCATTTCTATTCTATAAAAACTTTTTTTACCTTAATGTAGTCATTATATTTTATTCTGTGATGAATAGAAACACTTACCATGTTTTGGAACTCTTTCCATATTATTTCATATAACTCTGCTTATTCATTTGAACTCATGGTAAGTATCCCATCACATGAATGCACCATGATTTCACCAACAACATTCAGTTGGTTCCCAGTTTATTGCTCTTACAAACAGCAATGTAGCCAACAATTATAAAAATAGTAGAAGAATATATGAGAGAACTGTTTAAAAACCTAGGATAAAGAAAGCCCATTTTCAACAAGATTTGATAATCCACAAGATAAAATAACAATATTAACAATATTTACAGTATTGAAATAACACTGTAAATTATTCAAAAAAGAAGATATTACTTTAAAAAGAGGAAAACATTTCAATATAAATGTCAGAGGGACTATTAATAATATCCAGAATACATAAAGAGCTTTTATAAATCAATAAGAAAAGAAAATACTAAATTTAAATAACACAACTAATCTATTTCTATGAGTGAATGTAATATTTTCTTTAATCTATTTGTTATACTGAGTTAAAGTAATATATTTCTGAATGTTGAGCCATCCTTGCATTCCTGAGTAAAACACATCATGATCAAGTAAGATTTTTCTTTTAATAAATTAGGAATCATTTTTAAATGTATATTTAAAAGTACGGCATTAAGATTTGTGTATGACAATGGAGTATCATTTATTTGAGTAAAAATCTTACTTTTATTTTTTGAACTCTGTTACAGTGGTTTGTGAGTTTTGACTTGCTTATCTATTCTCAGAGTACCCATTTTTGAAGAGCAGAATTTAACTTGTTTACATTAATTGGGATTAATGTTATATCCAAACTTAATTCCACCATATTATTTGTTTCTGATTTATATTCATTGTTGGTTCTGTTTGCTTCCTCTTTTTTTGTTTTTATTTATTTTACTTCCTTGTCTTTGGTTTTATTGGTTATTTTTTCTTTATCCCATTTTCCCCTTTAGTGGTCTAGTAGTGATAAATCCTAATACTGTGTTTGTAATACTTGCTCTTCACATTTTTATAGGAAGTCAGTCACAGTGAAATGTGCCTAGAGTCCCAGTTACTCAGGAGGCTAAGGCTGATGGATTGCTTGAGCCCAAGAATTTAAGTCCAAACTGAGGAACAGAGTGAAATCCCATCTCAAAAATAAAATACACACAAAACTAAGCTTCTTTACTTTTATATTTTCTCCAGAAACAAAAAGGAACCTCAGTATGCTGTCATACTCACCCTCCCCACACTGCTCCTCTGGCAACACATACCATTGATTTTAACTCCGAATGGTTACTACTTTCCTTATGTGTTAGTAGTTACTTAACTCTTATTCTCTTTACTACCTTACTCTTTAATTTATTTTTCATTTTCATGCTATTATTGAATAATTCTTTCTGAGATGGTTGTTGTATAGTAAATCATGCGTCTGGCATGTGTAAAATTATCTTTATTTCTCGCCATAAATTTGAATGCTGTTTTGCTGTGTAAGTCATTCAAAGTTGAAGACAATGCCACATCTTTTGACAGGAAGGGAAGGCAGGATATGTGCTCAGCCAACCAGTTTGACCTACTTTTGAAAAGGGCTTTGTTGTCTCTGCCCGTGAGAAGTCTGATGTCAATGTGATTCTCATAACTTTGTAGGGAATTGTTTGTTTCCCTTTTCTGAAAACTTATGCTTTCACCAGGCTCTACCAGCCTTGATACTCTGTCACTCACTGGACATGGTACTTGCAGTATCCTTTCATGCTTAAGGCTGCTAACTGTCTTCGCTTTGTAGAAATTATCTTTACTATTTCTCCAGATGGTTAAGAACCTAGGCTTGGGAGCCAAACAGCCTTAAGTTCAAATCTCTACATCATTAGCTGTGTGAACCTAAGGCAAATTGCTTAAACTGTCTGTCCCTCAGTTCCCTCATCTCAAGGATAATAATAGTACCTCTCTCTTAGAGTTGCTGAGGATTGAATTAGTTAATTTAAGAAAAGTTTTTAGAAGAGTCCCTGGCAATAATTAAGTGCTAAATAATTATTTTCCTGGGATTGCTCAGTTGTTTTTTCTCTCATGATCTTGGTTTTCCTTGAAGGTCTAATAATCTTCAGTTATCTGCTTATTTTGATGACTGGAAAATGAGGTTAAGTTAATGAGTACAAATGACTGTCATGTGTTTTGTCTATAGTCATGTAGCACTGTTTTCCGAAAATGTGTTCCCCTGAATGGGAGCTGGGTGTTCTCACCTTCCTCCCTGTTTTATACTATGTACGTCTTGGGCTTTGGCTCCTCTGTCTACCTTCCAAGAATTCCTCACAAGTTTTAGTTCAATGACAACTTCTTCTCTAACCATCCAGTTCTCTTACAGACATATTCTTTTTAATGATGTATTGTATGTCATGAAAGGGGAGTGGAACCAAGAGGGAAACAGACATGTGTGCTCAGCCCTCTGGACACAGATGCCTTTTTGAGCACCTCTGACCTCTCCTGACCTCTCCTGTTCTCTTGGGCACCTTTAGAAACACCAATATCCTTACCATGCCCTTTAGAAACACCAATATCCTTACCATGGCTTCCAGGACCTTCCCGTAGATGGAGATTTGGTTCCTAAATCTCTTCAGACTCACCTCCCACCACTGTCTTTCTCTCAAACTCCATGCTTTAAATATATTGAATTTCTGCTTACATCTTAAATATAATACACCACCTTTCCCCTCTTGGTTTTCACACTTACTTCCTCTTTTGTCTAATAATTAATTCATTCTTTGGGCTCCACAGTTTTCTCATCAGTAAAATGAAGCCTGAAAATACATTGCATTTAAAAGTGTTTCAGGCTTTAAACTTTTATAATTATATTTAAATAAATAAATTCATTGATATCTGAACTGTGCTCTGACTTCCTCAGTATAATAAGAGTCTCATATTCCAAAAAAAAAAAAAATGTGGGAGGGAAATACTTAATTTTACCCTAGCCCTCTATATACCCCTCAGACTTACAGAACTTTTCATTGCAGTCAAAGAATTTTTCAAATGCTGAGTAAAATATTAGTACATCAACACAGCAGGATAAGAGGGGGTTTACTAAGAATAGCAGCCCAGCTACCCAGCTAACACCTCTTTTACTTTGAAGCCCTGATAAAGAAAATGGTTTCTGACAGAGCCTCGCAAATTTTCATCAATTAATAAAAGAAACTCAAATCCTGACCCTGAATCAGAAACACTTTTAATAGGCATTTTTAAAATTTCCTCTAGAAACCAGGGGCAATATATTTGAGCATGTTCAGTCTTGCTGATAATAATTTGCCCTCTTATAGCTTAACACAAGAGAGCAGGCAAATAGTTTGCCTTGGATTCCGGTCACACAGCCATTTCTTCCCATGCTACAGGGCTGGAATCATTTTCTATATCCTGCAATAAATATCACTTCTCCAGGATGTGTCCTGGAGTCTTCTCAGGTTCTACTCCTAACCCCCATTTCTTAGTTTGTTTCTTATATTTCCCATCCTCCAGGAAAGCCTCACTTTCTGGAGACTTAATACCATCATAATCCCTGTGTCATAAAAGACAAAACCTTCAATAAATGCTGCAGCTGTGGTCATGGAAAGGGAGGAAATTCACTTTAAATCACCATCTCTAAAATAAAAAAAAAAATGTCTGGTCCAGAAGGACATTATATGCAATCTGGAAAGGTCTTCAACAAAGTCACACGGGAAGTGGTGGTTTCTCACTGCTGCAAACACTGCTGTTATTGTTCACACTGATGAATAGTTTCAGTTCTCACTAATATGAAATTCCATCAAATGAATATCCTGGAAAACAATCTCAAACTCCAAGAATAACACAAGTATGGGTTTACTGTCAGACTATCTAAGGAGATTCAATCTATTGACCTCTTTATCTGCAGACACTATGAGGACCATATAATTAATTATCCACACTAGGCCGGGCATACTAGAACAAGTTTGAGAGTGAAAGGAGCTTTATTAAACACATCAGGCCAACAGACAAAACAGGATTGCCTTAAAAACAAGGAATGCCTCCCATGAGAGATAAGTACACTAACTGCAGAACTCAGTCCCTACATAAATTGCTTGTCTCACTGCATATTGTGGCTCAAGGGATTAATCAATCCCACTTGCTCTTAGGGAGGAACAGTTATTCCCCACACTTCATGCTTCCATGGGGAGGCATTTGAGTGTAACACATCCTTCTGGCACCTCTATCATCAGATGATGAGTGACTTGTCTAACAAAAAGAGTTAGTAGAAGAAACTGATTACAGTATATTCTGCAAACCACAGTGGTTCTCTCTCTGCCTAGCAGGCCGGGCCTGCCCCACAGTGGCACCTGGAGATGCCCAGAGCTGTCCATGTCAGGGGGTATGAATCCATCTAATCCAGTCAGGACATTTTAGCAAGCCATTTGCATGCAAATTTAAAAAACACATTCTCCAGTTGGTTTTATATCTCTATTTGTGTGTCTCTTGGCTCTTAACTCTGAATTGGTTCTGAACTTGAAAGGGAAATAATAAGTATTACATGTTGACTCCTAAGACCCTCACCCTTGCTGTTCCCACTGGCAGGAAACAGAGGCTAAGGTAATCTAGGGACACAAAAGAAAGAAAGCAATAAATTAGGTGAACAAATATCTCTTACTTTTATGATAAAGTACTTTTAAAGTGTGATAAAATACTTTTACTTTTAAAGTTGTTTGAATTAAAGATTTTTTAAAGGATTGAGCATCATATAAATTTTCACACATACACACAGAAATCCTGAATAGATTCAGCTGTAGGAATTTATTCCTGTTTAAGGATAAAAAGATTGGCAGGATGGTTGGAGAGAATAAATAAATATCTTAAAGTGGCTCTAAGAGGTGGGAGATTGCAGAAGCACCAATGCCAGAGACACGCCACCAGAGGGAATATGGTGATACCTACCCTGCACACACACACACACACACACATGCACACCACATACACATACACACACACAGACACACACACACCATATCCACTACACATCCATGCTTACACATACAAACACTATTCTGAGCATCATTGATCATCTAAGTAAAAAACCAGTGATCAAGCTGCTATCATCTGCCTCTAGTTCTCATGTAAACAATAGCTGAATTAGTGATAGACTTGGAAAGAAATCCTTCCTAGTAGGCAGTTACCAAGAATGGAGCATAGTTGGCAAAGTTGTATTGGTCACTTCTCCATGTCACTTCACAGGGTGTAAGAATTTTCAAATATCCAGTACTCCTATCTAAATGTTATCTCTCTCATTGATGGGCTCGAAAAAAACAAACATTTTTAAGTGGTATAGCCACATTGGCAACTTTCTAAAAGTCCTAATTTTTGCTTGACAAATAATTCAATAATTTATGCTATTTATTTTTAATGTAACATTTAATCAAAGGATTCCAATGAAATCTAAACTATTTTCATCAGATTTGCCTCTGATTATTCTAACTCTTTCTTTTGCTCTATTATTTCTTAGAGTTGGCAAGGGCAAATTAATTAGCAGCTGTTTGAATTAAGAAGACTTCTGATTTCTCCTGATAAGTTATGGCAGCTTTACAATTAATATTTTAACCTATCTGCTGTCCTACCAGTTAGAATAGCAAATGGCTTTTAGACAGGATCAGTTGGTACTAGACATCACCACACACTTACACACACGTGCTCACATCAACCTTGGGTTGAGAGAATTTTAAGTGTTAGTTTATGTAAAGCTTCCAATAAGTTCACACTTTTTAAATGTAATGAGGATGGGGAAAAAAGAGGTTGGGGGAAAAATAGTCCACTAAGAACTGAGTCCAGATTTAGATTTGTGCAATCCTGGCATACTTATCTTCCTGAGTCTTTATGTTTTTAATAAAAACAGACACCCCTGTTGGTCTAATTATTAGCCCTGGATGAAAACAGAGCACATGAAATAAGTGGGAATGCAATGCTCAAAAAATTACCCCCATGTGGAGAGAAATGGGTAAATTTGGCTGTTCAGTAGCTTCATCACTAAGAAACACATGTACTTTTCACTGAGCGAAGGTTTGCAAATTTTGCCACAAGCAAAACAGTTTATTGCATCCTGAGTAATGTCCCATGATAGAAAAATATTTCCACCTCAACTCAGAGTTTTTGTCTCACAAAATACTAAAACTTCGTCAAGAGGAAAACTGTCTAACCCCAGATTAATTTGTATAGCAAGGAAGCTATAAGATAGAGAGCAGAGTTTCTACACTTTCATTAATTCCTTTGGAAATATGAAAGACAGGACATCTGGAAACTCCCAGAATGAACCAGGTACTGTCTTGGGGAGTTTGGGGGCTTTCCATGCCCATGACAAAATGTAACATCTGGATCAGGAGACAGGAAACCAAATAACAAGTTCTCCTCTCAGTCCCAAATGAGTTATAACTGTAAGCCGGTGCATATGACTTTAGAGTTTGCTCAGCAGAACTGTCCCTAGCAGTTGGCACTCATACACAGAAATTACTTTATAGAGATTCAGGCTAAGGCCTGATGGTGTTCAGAGCTCCCCACTGAGGTTTCATAAACCCACCGAGTGTCCAAGAAGCACGACAAAACAGGCCCTCACATGTTCTACCACTATACTGCAAAGTTCATGAAGACATAGGCAGGTCTTTTTGTTGTGTTTTGCTTTGTTTTTGTAGAGACAGGGTTTCACTCAGTTGCCCAGGCTGGAATGTAACAGCACAATCACAGTTCACTGCAGCCTCAATCTCTGGGGCTCAAGCGATCCTCCTGCCTCAGCCCCCTCAAGTAGTGGGGACTACAGGCATGCGCCACCACACCCTAGCTTCTTCGCTTTTCTTTCTTTTTCTTTCTTTTTTTTTTTTTTTTTTCTTTGCAGAGACATGTTCTCACTATGTTGCCCAGGCTAGTTTCGAACTCCTGGTTTCAAGCAATCCTTGAACCTTGCACCTTGAACTTTGGCCTCCAAAAGCACTAGGATTACAGGTGTGAGCCACACAATGCCTGGCCACATAGCCTGGTCTTGTTTATACTCACATGTCCCAAAATGATGAGGAAGGCCTGGCACATAATCCATAGTAGGCATCCAATAAAGGGTTTTCATTTTGTTCTGTTTTTATATGCCTGTGTCTTTTTTTAAAATTAATGAATCTTACAGAGATTACATGCTTCCTGAACCTGAGAGAACTGATCCCACATTCTCTGGAGATTTGCCAGTCAATGACTGATCCACCAAACAACCCAAGATTATCTTTCCAAACAAGTTTTCAAATGATAAGTAACATCCCTGGTTTGATGGTTTGAACTGACCTCAGGACTCTATGTTGATGCTATGGACAATAAGCCAGATAACAAAGGTACCCGAGTGTAACTCAATGAGCCTCTTCTTAGGGAAGGGGTGTGCCTGGGTGATGGCTGTACTGCCTACCGCCATCGCTCAAGCCATGTGCCTGAAGCTGTGCATGAGGGAGAGAAAGAATGTCCACTCCCAAAAGAACTGATCCAGGGCATGAACAGAACCATTGCACATCCTCAGGAGGTTCCAGCAAACCTGCACATCCATGTCTGCGCTTAGACAACCTAAAGAGAGTGAGAACGCTTTCCCAGATCACAGCAGAAGTTCAACTGAATTCAGCTCATTCTTTAGAGAAAATGTAACTTCCAAGGTGAGGACAGGAGAATCAGACAAAGACAAGCAGAGACTCTCCCTTTTCTGCAGTTCCATCGTTAATCCAGGAAAGGAGGAAAGGAAAAGATCCCCAAGGGCGGTTCCTCACAAACAAATGAAGCACCTACTCTAATTCAAAGTAGAAGAGAGGGCTTCCCCTCCTGCTATTTTCTAAAGAAGAAAGAGATAATATTCCCTGTCACCAAAATTAGCAATGAGGAGTATTTGCCATAATCAAAACTATTTGCAAACTCCCAAAAGGAGAAAAAAATCGTGGAAGTAAAAGATTATATATATATATATATAATCTTACTATTTATATATACATAAATTTATATATGTATATATAAAATTAGTCCTGCCTACCACTCCCTTCAATATGGAAGATATTGATGTCCTTTTTCTTAATTAAAAACAAAGGAAGCTTCTAAATATATC
>NW_016803102.1:981925-1006352 GCF_001698545.2 Rhinopithecus bieti
ATTTATATATGTATATATAAAATTAGTCCTGCCTACCACTCCCTTCAATATGGAAGATATTGATGTCCTTTTCTTAATTAAAACAAAGGAAGCTTCTAAATATATCCAAAGTCAAAAAATAAGCCAGTGTTTCTGTCAGGTATTTTTCAAAAACTACATAGTTTGTCAGTTTTGATAAGGTTTAGTGACAGAGACACTTAGCGCTCTAAGCCAGTCCAATTCAGGAACACCATGGAAAGTATCCTTGGACCTCAACAAGGTTAAATCTACAACTTAACTAGTTACATATTTCCCTAGACAAAATGACATAATTAATGGCTTTTTTGCCCTACTTTAATAACAGAGAAGAAGGTACCCTGGAAGCCCAGCGATACTCAAAACCCTCAGAACTATGCTGACTTGTCATCATTTCTCCTGCATATCCAAACCCATACACTAAACATTAATTTCCACCAGGAAGTGTGACAGTTGTATTTCTAGTGATATACAAAAAGTTTCTCTGCCATCACGAGAGAGAAGAAAATGAACTTGGTGTCAAAGACATCCAAAGGAATATTTGATGCCCCTAGGACAACAAAAATACAAATTATTTCAGAAATGTATGATAGAGTGGTATGTAAGGAATCTGTCATCATTGCACAGCTCAGAATGACACAACTGAAGCTCAAACTGAATTTATGAGCTTAGCAGCCAAGAAGAAAATAAAAAAGAATTCATTAAGGTTTTTAATGATCATAATTTAAATAGTCACATCACCTTTATACAAAGGAAAAAGTATATATTCAAGTTAGGAGAGCTGAGGTTGAATTTAGACTCTGATGTTTACTACATGCTTGCCCCTGGAAGAATCATTTAATAACAGCAAATGTTTAGTGAGAACTTTATATGTTTTAGGCACTGCTCTAATAATTGTATATATTAATATATGAAGTTAACCCTCAAGATAACCCTACAAGTAAATATTTAAAACCAACCATCCAATCATCAAATGAAAAGTGAATGGCTTAAATAATCCCATTAAAAGTCAAAGATTGTTAGATGGGATATTTTTTAAAATCCAACCTAATTGGATAAGGAAAATGTGGCTCATACACACCATGGAGTACTATGCAGCCATAAAAAAGAATGAGATCATGTCCTTTGCAGGGACATGGATAAAGCTGGAAGCCATCATTTTCAGCAAACTAACACAAGAACAGAAAACCAAATACTGCATGTTCTCACTCATAAGTGGGAGTTGAAGAATGAGAATACATGGACACCGGGAGGGGAACATCACACATTGGAGCCTTTTGGGGGGTGGGGGACAAGGGGAGGAGAACATTAGGACAAATACCTAATACATGCAGGGCTTAAAGCCTAGATGATTGGTTGATGGGTGCAGCAAAACACCATGGCACATGTATACCTATGTAACAAACCTGCACATTCCCCACATGTGTCCTGGAACTTAAAGTAAAATAAAATAAAAAATTTTAAAAAAACAAAATCCAACTAAATGTTGTCTAGAAGAAACTCACTTTAAACAAACAAAAACATACAGCTTAAAAGTAAAAGTATGAAAAATGATATACTGTGCTAACACTGAAAAGAAAGCTTATTTGGTTATATTAATATTAGAAAATGTAACTTTTAGAGAAATTACTATTGCCAAAAGTACATAATAGTAAAGAGAAAAATTCATCAAGAGACATATTATTTCCAAATAATAGGATTGAAATAATATAGAGTATGTACTCTAACTGCAGTGGAATCAGAAATCAAAACAAGAAAATATCAAGAAAATGCTCAAATACTTGGAAATTAGGCAAAACATCAGAGAGCAATGATGGGATCAAAAAAATCACAATGGGAATGTTCAAATACTTTAAACAGAATGAAAATTAGATTATGTCAAAGTTTGTGATATGAAACTAAAGCAGTGCATAGAGTTAATTTTTTTGCATTAATGCATATATTGGAAAATAATAAATATCTAAAATCAACGGCCTAAACTCCTACCTTAAGAAATTTGAAAAAAATTGAAAAAATTAAACATTAAATAATTAGAAGTAGAAAATAGTAAACATAAGAACAGAAACTAATAAGCTAAAACAAACAGAAAAAAGAGACAACACCAACAAGATAAATATCTGATTCTTTGTAAAGGTTAATAAAATTAATAAAGCTCTAGTTAGAGGTTTATGACTAACCTAGTTAGAGGTTAGTCATGAACAAAAAGATAGAAGACATAAATTACCAATAGCAGAAATGAGAAATAAGGTATCAGTGCAGAGCCTACAGATATTAATATGAAAATAAGGAATATTATGAGCAGCTTTATGCTAATGAATTCAACACTTTTGATAAAATAGATAAATGACTTGGTATTTATAGACAAGTCACTCCAAAAATAGATAAGAGGACATAAGCTCTATACTCTCAAAGAAAAAAACAAAATAAAAGAAAATTAGTTTAAGTTATAGTTAAAATTCTTCTCATAAAGAAAATTCTAGGACAAGAAGATTTTGCTAATTAATTCAAACAAACACTTAAGAAGAAATGATATAATACTGCACAAACTGTTTCAGAAAAGAGGCAGAACCACATCCTAATTGATACAACGCCAGCATTGCCCTGATACCAAAACCAGACACAAACATTGCATAAAAGGCACCACAAACTACTATCTCTTGTGAACATAGACACAAAATCCTTAACAATTTATTAGCAAATCAGGTCCTGCAATATATAAAAGGTAACATATATCATGACCAAATGGGGAGTATATTACAAATTCAAGATTGGCTTGACATTCAAAAAGTAATCAATCTAATTCACCATATTAACAAAATAAAAAACTACATGATAGTGTCAATAGATACAATTAAATAAAATTTTATAAAAATTCAGCACTCATCCATGATTTAAAACTGCTAATTGCAAATAGAAGAGAATTTCCTCAAACTAATAAATGACATTACAAAAAAACTGTAGTTATTCTATTTAATAGTCCTGATAGAGTGACTGATTTTCCTTCCCTGTAAATAAAGAAAAAGACAAAAATATTCTCACCACTTTTACTCAACATTATAATGAATGGCCAGTGTAATAAGGCAAGTAAAAGAATTGAAACGCATATATGCTGGAAAGCAAGAAGTAAAACAATCTTTACTCAGAGACAACTTGGTGATCTATCTAGTAAACCCAAAGAATCTATCAAAAATCTACTAGAACCAATAAATGACCTTAGAAAAGTTACGGGATACAAGGTTTAGATCTAAAAATCATTTTATTCTTAAATACTAGCAATGAAAAATCAGAAAATAAAACTTTAAAGCAATATCTTTCATAAAATTATGAAATATATAGTTAGAAATTAAACAAAGATATGTAAGACTATACACTGAAAACTACACTACATTGCTGAGAGAAATTTTAAAAGATCTTTATAAATGGAGAGATAAACTCAATTTTGTTAAGAGGGCAATTCTTTCCAAATTCATCTATATATTCAATGTAATTCCCATCAAAATTCTAGCTGATTTTTGGTAGAAATTGACAAACTAATCCTACTACGTGAAAATACAAAGGTCCCCTAGAATAGCCAAACCAATTTTGTAAAGAAAGAACATAGTTGGAGGGCCTGCACTACCTAATACTCACCAGAAAGCCGTATTGTCACAAGAAAATGTGATGTTGGCATAATCATTATTATTCAAGAGAACAGAATGTAGAGTTCAGAACTAGACCCGCATAAATAAGGTTAACTGCTATTCAACAAAGGTGCCAAGACATTTCAATGGGGAAATAAACTTTTAACAAATTATACTGGAAGAGTTAGATATCCACATGCAGAGAGAGACAGAGAGAAACACTAACTCTTACCTCACACATCATTCATGAAAACTTAATTCAAAATGGATCATAGACTTAAGTATAAGGGGTAAAACTATAAAATTTCTACTAAAAGCATAACAGAAAATCTTAATAATCTCAGATTAAGTATGGATTTTTAAAATAGGATGCAATGCTGTATGAAAGAAAAGTGATAAATTTGAATTCGTCAAAATTAAAATATTTTGCTCTGCAAGAAACACTGTTGGGAAAATAAAGAGATAACCTATGAAATATATAAATATATAAGAATATACAAACACAACTCAATACTAAGAAGACAACACATTTTTAGTGGGCAAAAGATGGGGATACTTTACCAAAAATAATATGCAGACGCCAAATAACCATATGAAAACAGTGATCTAAATTATTGTTCATTGAAAATGGAAATTAAAAAACTGAAGTAAGACACCAATATACATACAGTAGAATGGCTGAAATTTAAAACTACAACTGACCCTTGAATAACACAGGTTTAAATTGCACGGGTCCATTTATATGTGGATTTTTTTCAACTAAGCATGTCTTAAAAATACCATGTTCGTGGGATGCAAAACTTGTGTATATGGGAGGCAGAATGTATCTGCTGTTCCACAGGGCCCACTGCAGGATTTGAGCAAGTATGAATTTTGGAATGCACAGGGGTCTTGGAGCCAATCTCTGGTGCATACCAAGGGACAACTGCTATACCAAGTGTTGGTGCTGGTGGAAATCTAAAATGGTGCAACTACATTGGAAAAAAGTTGGCAATTTCATGTAAAGTTAAAAACAAACTTACCAAATGTCTGAGCAACTCCAATCCTAAGCATTTATCCAAGTGAAATAAAGGTTTGCAAGCAAAGAAGACTTGTACAATACATGAATTTCCACAGTAGTATTTTTACTCACAGTGGTCAAAAGCTGGAAACAATCCAAATTTCTTCCAAATGGTAAATGGATAAACAATTTTTAAAATATCCATACAACGCAATACTACTCAGAATTTAAAATGAAGATGAGACTACTAAATACATGAAACAGCATTGACTCTCAAAAGCATTATGGTAAGTGAAGGAAGACAAACACAGAAGACCTCGTACTCTATGATTCTACATTTGTAAAATTCTAGAACAGACAAAACTATTTCAATGGCGTATCAGTGGTTTTCAGGGGTCAGGAGTTGCAGGGAGAGAATTAACTGCAAAAGGGTATAAAAGTGTATATTTCTGTGGGGTTGGTGGTGATATCCCCTTTATCATTTTTTATTGCGTCTATTTGATTCTTCTCTCTTTTCTCTTTATTTAGTTTGCTAGCGGTCTGTCAAATTTTGTTGATCTTTTCAAAAGAGACAACTCCTGGATTCATTGATTTTTTGGAGGGATTTTTGTGTCCTCTATTCCTTCAGTTCTGCTCTGATCTTATATTTCTTGCTTCTGCTAGCTTTTGAATGTGTTTGCTCTTGCTTCTCTAGTTCTTTAATGTTGTGATGTTAGAGTATCAATTTTAGATCTTTACAAGTTTCTCTTGTGGGCATTTGTGCTATAAATTTCCCTCTACACACGCGTCTAAATGTTGTCCATGAGATTTCTGTATGTTGTTCTTTGGTTCTCATTTGGTTTCAAAGAATCATCTTTATTCTGCCTGTCATTTCGTTATACACCCCAGTAGTCCATTCAGGAGCAGGTGTTTCAGTTTTCCCATGTGAGTTGAGCGGTTTTGATTGAGTTCTTAGTCCTGAGTATCTAGTTTGATTGCACTGTGGTCTGAGAGACTACAAATCCACTGCTCAGTGAAAATAAAAGAGGACAGCAAACAAATGGAGAACATACCATGCTCATGGATATGGAAGAATCAATATCTGTGAAAATGGCCTACTGCCCAAGGTTATTTACACCATGCCATCCCATTAGCTACCAATGACTTTCTTCACAGAATTGGAAAAAAACATGCTTTAAAGTTCATATGGACCAAAAAAAGAGCCTGCATTGCCAAGACAATCCTAAGTCAAAAAGAACAAGGCTGGAAGGCATCATGCTACCGTGTACTTCAAACATATACTACAAGGCTAACAGGAACCAAAAGCAGCATGTACTGGGTACCAAAGCAGAAGATATAGACAATGGAACAGAACAGAGTCCTCAGAAAGAATACCACACATCTACAGCCATCTGATCTTTGACAAACCTGACAAAAACAAGAAATGTAGGAAAGGATTCCTATTTAATAAATGGTGCTGGGAAAATTGGGCTAGCCTTAAGTAGAAAGCGGAAACTGGATCCTTTTCCTTACTCCTATATGAAAATTTAATTCAAGATGGTTAGAGACTTAAATGTTAGAACCCTAATACCATAAAAACCCTAGAAGAAAACTAGGGTAGTACCCATTCAGGACATAAGGCATGGGGCCAAGGATTCATGTTAAAACACCAAAAAGCAACAGCAGCAAAGCCAAAATTGACAAATGGGAATCTAATTAAACTAAAGAGTTCTGCAAAGCAAAGAAACTACCATCAGAGTGAACAGGCAACCACAGAATGGAGAAAATTTTTGCAATCTACTCATCTGACAAAGGGCTAATATACAGAATCTACAAAGAACTCAAACAAATTTACAAGGAAAAAAACAAACCCCATCAAAAAGTGGGCAAAGGATATGAACAGACATTTCTCAAAGAAGACAATTCATACAGACAACAGACACATGAAAAAATGCTCATGATCACTCGCCATCAGAGGAAATGCCAAATCAAAACCACAATGAGATAACCATCTCACACCAGTTAGAATGGCAATCATTAAAAGTCAGGAAACAACAGGTGCTGGAGAGGATGTGGAGAAATAGGAACACTTTTACACTGTTGTGGGATTGAACTAGTTCAACCATTATGGAAAACAGTAATGGGGAGTCCCTCAAGGATCTAGAACTAGATGTACCATATGACCACAGCCATCCCATTACTTGGGTATATACCCAAAGGATCATAAATCATGCTGCATAAAGACACATGCACACGTATGGGGTTTAATTGCGGCACTATTCACAATAGCAAAGACTTGGAATCAATCCCAAATGTCCATCAGTGACAGACTGATTAAGAAAATGTGGCACATATAACACCATGGAAACTATGCACCATAAAAAAGGATGAGTTTGTGTCCTTTGTAGGACATGGATGCAGCTGGAAACCATCATTCTTAGCAAACTATCACGAAGAACAGAAAACCAAACACCGCGTGTTCTCACACTCATCAGGTGGGAACAGGGACTGAACAATGAGATCACTTGGACTCGGGAAGGGGAACATCAACACACCGGGCCTATCATTGGGGAGGGGGAGGGGCGAGGGATTGCATTGGGAGTTATACCTGATATAATGACGAGTGATGGGTGCTGAACAGGTTGATGGGTGCAGCACACCCAACATGCGACAAGTATACATATGTAACAAACCTGCACATTATGCACATGTACCCTAGAACTTAAAGTATAATAATAATAAATAAATAAATAAAGGGTATAAAAGAACTTTCTGATGTGTCTGAAATGTTCTATATCATGATTGTGGTGGTGATTACACTGCAGTAAATATCTGTCAAAAGTCATGTATTTGTGCAGTTAACAGAGGTAAATTTTATACAAGTTGAGATATACAAATTATATCCCAATAAACCTGGCCCCCCAAAATGCTATTTGATTCTAACTGATTATTGCAAGTAGTTTTTTCTCCTCAATACTTTGCATTGGTTTTCAAACTTTCTACCATACATTTGAATTACTTTATAATCAGTAAAACAAAAGAAAGTAACGTCTTAGTAACAGTAGTCTAAATAAAAGAAAGGATCAAGTAAAGGAATTAGGGTGAGTCACAGACACACACAATATATGTGTGAAGAATTGAGAATGGAACTTCCATTCCTGGAAAAATGCCATGATAGATGTTTGGATGGAGAAATCCTCCAATAAAGGACACATAGATGATGGATAAAATAGTAAAGGAATGATTTTTAAAACTTTTCAAATACACAGGAAGAGAATCATCTGAAGTCAGCCAGAGGAGTGGGGGGGAAACAGGAAAAGAAAAAGCAAACAAAGCTAGCATGAATTTAGAGAAACGGATAAGGTCTGAAGACTGAAGCTTTCATTAGGACATCTGTTAATATCTGAAGCCTCAGGATCTATGTTTAAATACACAACAACTTCTCTGAAAACATGAAACAATGTTTGGATCTCTAAGAATAATATGAGGCTAGGTCAGGAATTTTGCAAACAGCCAGGAGTCCTTAAAGAGAACACCCTCAGGTGGGTGCAAGTCATTTGATAAAAGTCATTTTATGGTAACCAAAGTTTCAACTCACCAGAAATATGTAAAAAGCCTAAACTTCTATACACATAATAACATTCACAATATGTAAAGCAAAAATTATCAGAATGTAGAGAAATCCTCTATCACATGAGAAGTTTCAGGATATACCTCTTAGGACTTGATAAATCAAGCAAGAAAAAATCAGAAAAGATAAAGAACAACAAAAAATAACTAACAACAAAATTAATAAGTTTGAGTTCATGTACATGTACATGTACATGACAAGTACATTCAATAAATAAAGAATATATATTCTTTTCAAGCATCTATGAAACATTTATGAAAGTTGAGTCTGTAAGATTGTATTTTCTGTCTGCCTGGAACATGATTAGGATAAAACTCATCATGAAAATATAACATAAAATGTATACATACATACATATATATTTAGAAATTTTAAAACACAAGAGAATACCTCATGGATCAAATAAAATAAAATGTAAATACTTAAAACCAAATGATGATTAAAATACTATTTATCAAAGTTGTGAGATGCATTTAAAATTATATTTATACCCAAACAAAATAAATCGTTCTACCAAAAGATATCTGCACTCATGTGTTTATCACAGGCCTATTCACAGTAGTAGAGACATGGAATCTACCCAAGTGCCCGTCAATGTTGGACTGGATAAAGAAAATGTGGTACATATATACCATGGAATGATATCGTTTCTCCTTTGACTAATGGAACATATGCTTGTGAATTCTGATCCTTCATGTTTTTCTCTGTGTTAATTTATACTAGGTTAAATACAGATGACTATGACCCACATACACACAAGCTCAGGTAACTCACCTGACCAGACGTGTCCCCAGCTGTCTGGGCAGCACTCCTATGTCCTTTTGATTCATGATTGTAGAAGTGCCCTAAGTCACTGCAGCGGCTCTTTTCTCAGACTTGATTCCTCTCTATTCTTTCCCAAACCCACACTCAGTCACAGGAGCTTTCTTCCACACTCCCCTGTGAAGTTCTTGAACTTGAAATCATTTCATTTTGCCAAAGTTCCTTTTCATCGCTTCCGAAGAACAGCCTCCATTCACCTGAGTCCAAGTGCTTCTGCTGGGAGGTTGTCTGTCACAGACCTGTCCTGTCACCTCGCCATATTTGACTCCCAACTCCACTGCCTTTGCCAGCCAGACCAGCAGTCCTCTTAGTGGTTTCGTCGCCTAGTCCCTTGGCAGTTGCCAAGTCACACTGCTTTCTAACCCACCAACCCCCTAAAACTCTCCATCCATGCAAGAAGCCTAATTAGTTAGATTCATGGAGAATAACCACCCTTTCCCTAAAACGCCTGCCAATGTATTGACCTGACCTAACTCCTCCTCCCACAGGAAGGAAGAGGGAGGGCAGGAGGGAGCGAGGTGGAAGGGAAGGAAAAAGAAAGAAGTAAAGGAGAGTGGAAGGGGTGTTAAGGGAAGGGAGGAGAAGAGAGAGATCCAGAAAAAGCAACTGTGGCAGCACCCTGTTTCTGTTCACACCTCAAGTATCTTTGGGGTAGATTCTCACAGTTAACAATCAATGAACAGAAATCATCAGTCAGTGCATCATTCAATGTATCTATATTTACACACTCTATTCCCTACCCTTTGCTTTGTTTGCTTAATTATCCTCATTAGGAATTATTAGCAAATCCAAACAACTTACAAAGGAGCCATTAGGCTGGTAACTACAGCAAACATCAGCACAACCCGGTAGTCCCCAGTGGAGATAGAGACCTGCTAAATCAGCCATTCTACCGAAAATAGAAATGACGAGGAGGAGGTAATCTACCTGAGAGGTCATGCCCTCTTCCCAGATTGTTTGTTATTTGTTCGGGGCCCCTGGGTAAGGTGTGTGATTGTTTACTCGAGTATAACCACATCAGACTGAGTTGGGGTTTCCTACCCTTCTGGAAAAGGAGGTATAGTGGCTTGATCTATAGGGAATAGGGCTTGGATTAGAACTCCAGGAAACCCTGGCCCATCAAATGCAGAACCTTCTGCTTGTAAATCACCATGACTTCTAAAAAACTGCATATGTCATGGAGAGATCTAGTGAAACTGTAGATAAATGCAATCGAGGGCAATTTTAAATAGGACAATTATTTGTATGGGAAATTGTCCCCTTTGATGTATTAGATTAACTTATAAGTGATAAAGACAGACTAACCATAGGAACCATCAGTACTAAGGCATGTGGTGTGTGAGTTCTTTCGTCCTGGAACCCCTGAGGGATACTGTTTAAGGCATTGGATACTGAGTCATCGGGGCTCCTGGAACCAGCAACATGTCTCTCCCAAAGAAAGGAAAATAAGCTTCTTGTACCTAGTTTATCAAGAGCCCCACCCCTCACTATTCTAGTGTCTTAGGGAAATAAAATATAGCCAAAGTCCCTACCACCAGAAGGGTGTACACACATCACCATTAAACAAGGAAACAGTGTTAATGGTTGAATGCTACATGTGTAGTCAAGACAACAGCTACTATAATTGAGAAAGGAGACATTCTGGGGCTACAGTTAAAGGGAAAGATGATTTCCAAACCTGGTGCTTGATCAAGATCTAAACAGGTGAGAACAGAATGTGTAGGACCAAGAAACCAGAGAACCCCCAGTGATAAGATTTTTGCAGAACATAGGCCACCATCTAACTTGCTGGTGGGTTGCAGGGTAAGGAGTAAGGAAAAACTAAACAAACAAGATTGTCAACTGCATCATGTGAGATGCAAAGGAGATGTAAGAAAGCATGAAGTGCTCAAGAAATGACAAGCACTTCAATACAACTGAACCTCAAAACTTGGGAAGAAAGCACTGTCGCAGTGTGCAGCTTAACCTCAAAACGTGGAGAGAAAATGCTGGCACAGTGCGCAATGAAGCTGGAAAAGTAGCCCTGGTGAGCAGCCTCAAAGCATCAAATTCCGAAGGTCCATGAGTGTTGTGCTCAGATATCCCATTATGCTGAAACTTCCACAAAGACAGAGCTTGCTTCAGGGAAAACTCACAGGAGGCAACAAAAACAGAACATCAGCTTAAACCTCACCACTTCTGGAAAGCCTCCTTGCCCCCTGATCCCCCACTACACCTCTCTTGCACTATGAAGACAAATGAAGTAAAGAAAAATATGGTATCAGAGCACAGCATACAGACAGGCTGTAGATTCAGTGGGTGGGAAGTCAGCCATGGGTGGACCTAGCATCACATAGAGGGAATCAGGTACATGGACACAATGCTCGTTTCAGAAAGGCAAAACCGGTCCCTGAGGAAGGAGAGGTATTGAGTACAGATCAAGAGAATAAAGTGGGGTTTTGGTTTCTGCATTAGGATACAGGGGGTTTGCAGGGCAAAAGCCCAGCTCTTAGGCAAGAACAAGGGCTAGAGTGCAGTGTCTGAGCAGACACAGAAGCCAAGAGGAGTGCTGATAAGTCAACGAGTTAATGAATTACCAAGAGATGGCCAGATATGGTATGGATGCTTGTGTCCTCCAGATTTCATGTCAAAATGTAATCCCCAGTGTTAGAGGTAGGGCCTGGTGGGAGGTGTTTGAGTCATGAGGGTGGATCCCTCAGCTACGGTTTGGTTCCCTCCTCACTGTAACGAGTGAGTTCTTACTCTGAGTTCATACGAGATCTGGTTGTTTAAAAGAGTGTGGCACCTCCCACCTCTCTCTCTCTTGTTCCTGCTCTCACCATGTGATATACCAACTTCTCCTTTACCTTCTACCATGACTGGAAGCTTCCTGAGACTTCCCCTTAAGCAGATGTTGGAGCCATGCTTCCTGCACAGCCTGCAGAACCATAAGTCAAATAAACCTCTTTTCTTTGTAAATTACCTAGCCTCAGATATTTCTTCATAATGATGCAAAAATGGGCTAGCGCAGGCCCCAAGAGTCTATGATGAGGCCGAACCCACAGCACTTCCTGTCGTATGAGAGGGCTGGCATACCCTGCACCCCTCAGCATGCAGAGTGCTGTTTGGGGCATGAATGGAAAACAGGCTATGGGCAGGGGAAGGAAAACTAGAGCTCCCTGTACAGAGAAAGACTTGCAGATAACAGGAGGTAAAAAAGACAAACTCATTTTTGCAAAATTGATCACATGGTCTTTTTTTGGGTACATCGATTTTTTTTTTTTTGAGCTTGAGACCTGCTGTGGAAGGTACATGTTGTGAAATTCCACAACACTATGAGAACACAAACTTTTTCTCTTACCAGTGGGATTTATCAGGATAGAATCTTTTACTTGAAGCCAACAAAAATTTTCAGCCTAGGCAGGAGCAGTATAATGAACCTCTGTTCAAGAATAGAGGCATTTTTCACCTGCTGAGGCCATTAGTCATTATCCAGGGTCTCACTGTGATGAGCATGATAGAGAAGCCAGTCCACTGAAAGTAAGATAAATTGGTAATTCCAAGTTTGCAGGACGAGTGAGTCTCCCATCAAGTCTCTTTCCCTTTTTATATTTTTAGGTTAAATGAACAGGTGTTATCACTGCCATCTACATATTTATATGCACACTTTTGTAAATTATATTCTCCCTTCCAGGAGCAAGCCAGTAAGGACTATGAGGAAATTGGTGCTGTCTGAGGACTTTGGTGGCTGTTTGGGGTTTGCAGGGATACTCATGTCTTCTCCTCATGGAGCATAGTCACGAACAGGAAATAAATTTCAGTGCTTATCAGTCCTATAAGAATCCACAACTCCAACTACAGGAATCTGCTAAACCCCAACTGGGAAAACATAGCTTAGGACTGGTCATTCAGTAGATCTTTTTCTTGGAATCAGCCTACTTGGTCAGGTCTACAAAGATAGGACAAAGACCTAGAAGACTCCAAAGAGGCTGGCCCAACCAACTTCAGGGTGTGGAATCTAGTCCTACCCCACACACCCAGGTGGGGGTGGGGGGGCAGGGATTCATACATTTTTGCATTGCTGTAAAGGAATACCTGAGGCTGGGTAATTTATGAAGAAAAGAGGTTGAATTGGCTCATGGTTCTGCAGGTCTTACAAGGATGGCTTCAGCATCTGTGTCGGGTGAGGGCCTCAGGAAGTTCATGATCATGGTGGAAGGTGAAGGGGCAGAAGGCACATCACATGGGGAGAGCTGGAGCAAGAGAGAAAAGCAAGAGGTGCCACACTCTTTTAAACAGCAAGATCTTGTGTGAACTGAGAAAGAACTCACTCATCACCAAGGGGACAACCCTAAACCATTCATGGGGGATTTGCCACCACAAGCCAATCACCTCTTACCAAGCCCCACCTCCCACATTGGGGATTACATTTCAACATGGTATTTGGAGGGGACAAACATCCAAACTGTACAGGGAACCAAGAAATAGATGGGACAACTTTTCCCAAGGAGGAGACAGTGGGAGAGAAGGAAAGACAGCTTGATTTCACCTTCTACACAGGGGCCATGACCATCAGGAAGACAGGAGCCGGTCAATGTCAGGCCCTGAGCTGTGATGGAACAGATGCCCAGGGATTGAGGAGGAGGCTGAGAAGGGGCACTCTACTGCTCCTTGGGTGGGGAGGGGAACAGACACCTCTCCTCCTCCTCAGTGGACCAAGGTAGGAATGTGAGGAGCAGAGGAGGAAAGGATATTCTCTCTCTTGGCATTGTACATGTGTTGCCTAATTTAATCTTCACACCCACCATGCAGTGTATCTGTATGATTATCCCTATTTAAACAGATAAGGAGACTGAGGTTGAGAGGTTAGGTTACCAGCACAAGGTTAAAGGGTAAATAAGAATGTCCAAATTTGAAACCAGAGCTTCTCCAGTGTCCATGTTCATGTTCATTTTATTGCACCTGACCACTGGAGCTGCCATAAGAAATCACAGCACACTTGCTGGCTTAAAACAAGAGAGATTTATTATTTCACAGCTCTGGAGGCCAGATGTCCAAAATCAAAGTGTCAGCAGGACCACACCATTGTAGACAGCTCTCAGCAAGGACCCTTCCTTGCCTGGTGCAGATTCTGGTGACTCCTGCATCTCTTGACTCATGACTGTTTCACTCCAAGTTCTGTCTCCATCTACATGTGACCTCTGTGCGTCTGTGTGTCCTCTCCTCTCCTTATAAGGATAGCAGTGTTGGCTATGGAGCCCTCCCTTACTCAGTATGACCTCATCTTGACTAATGACACTTGCAAAGACTGCTTCCAAATCAGGTCACTTTCTGAGGTTCCAGGGAAAACCCTCTACAACGATATTCATGGCATGATCTCTTTGGCCGGCTGCCTAGGAAATGTAGAGGGTATTGCAGGCCATGTGCAGCCATGTTTTTTGTGCCCTGGATTTGAGAGGCAGTGTGTTTAAAGCATAATCAGGACTGGATGTATGTGATCACAGAACAGTAGCAGTGACATAGACAGCCAAATCAATTTTTTTGGAAATGGAAAGAGGAATGGAGAGAAGGAGAAGAGAGAGACTTAGGCACATGTTCAAGTTTAACTGGAGCCCAAAGGCATTTGGGATGTGCTCTGGAATTATCAGATTGCAGGGGCATGATCAAAACCAGCATAAACAATATGATCCTGACTTCTGTTTGCAGAATAAATTGGAAGGCAGAGGGCAGCTGGGAGCAATATGATGCATTCAACTAGGCCTGAGGTGGCTGTGGCTGAGAGGAAGGGACAGAATAAGCTAGAAAATGTCGAGAAGTGTTTGATAAAAGATGAACTGTGAGGGACAAGAATAAGGAGGAAGAGGCCAAAAATAAATCCAAGTTTGAAAGACTGAAAAAAGCCTTTAACACGTTCGGTAAGGGACAAGGTGAGGTTTTTAACCATCAGGTGCTGGCCCGACAAGAATTAAAATACAGAAAAGCAAATCACACATTCTGTGAGAGAGCACAAGGTGTACGTACCCCAAGTATAAAGTGCCACTGCTCAGCTGTCCACATGCAGCAAGTTCAGCAAACCCTCATGTCCAGCACAGGGCTGCAGCCTTTCATTGACAGAGCTCATCTCCACAGCAAGCCAGGCCCCACTTCTCAAGCCTGATTCAGCCCTTGCACCTCTATGAGCCCAAGAACATGCAGATCATCCTCAGTGATGATTCTGCTTCAGGCTGGATATCTACCAAGGGTGCTGTCTGCTCAGAATCTAACAGTCGCTGTTTTATCACTTTTCTACAGTTCTTTGGGATCTATAGTCCAAAATATCAATTTCCCCCTCAATTCTGGGCTATGATGATATAAAGTGGCTATGATCATTTACATACAAGCCTGTGTAAACATTTGTTCTGTTAGATTACCAGTAAAAGAGTGACCATCTGATTTTCTTTTTTATATACAGATCCTTCCTTCCTACCTGCCTTCCTGCCTTCTTTTCTTCTTTCCCCTCCTTTTCCTCCTTCCCCTCCTTCCCCTCCTTTCCCTCCTTTCTTTCCTTTTCTTCTAATAGGATCTCACTGTGTTGCCTAGGCTGGAGTGTAGTGGCACAATCATAGCTCACTGCAGTCTCAACCTCCTGGGCTCAAGTGATCCTCTAGCCTCAGCCTCCTGAATAGCTAGCACTACACATGCACCCCACCATGCCTGGCTAGATTTTTGTTTTTGTAGAGATGGGGTCCCACTATTTTGCCAGCTGGTCTCAAACTCCCAGCCTCAAGAGATCCTCCCACCTCAGTCTCCCAAAATTCTGGGATTACAGATGTGAGCCACCATGACTAGTCTATATAGACTTTAATTTTTTATAGCAGTTTTAGTCCCATAGCAACACTGAGAAAAAAAGTACAGCGAATTCTCATCTACCCTCTACCCCTCCCCCAACATGCCCAACCTCCATTATCAACATCCTCCACCAGAGTGGTGTATTTGTTACAATTGATGAACCTACACTGACACATCGTCATCACTCAGAGTCCATGGTTTACCCATAGTTTACATTAGGGTTCACTCTTGGTGTTGTACATGCTATGGATTTTGATAAATGGGCAGTGATATGTAAACTGCCCTGTGATCTGACTATTCATGCCTCCTTCCTCACTAACCCTGGCAATCACCGACTCTTTTACTGCCTCTATAGTTTTGTCTTTTCCAGGATGTCATACTTGGAATTATACAGTGCGCAGCCTTATCAGATTGGCTTCCTTCACTTAGTATTATGCATATAGGTTTCCTCCGTGTCTTTTTACAGCTAATTTCTTCGTAGCACTGAATAATATTCTATTGTCTGATGTACCACAATGTGTTTATCCCCTCACCTCCTGAAGGATAACTCAGTTGCTTCTAAGATTTGGCAATTCTTTAAAAAGCTGCTGTAAGCATCCATGTGCAAGTTTTTGTATGAACATAAGTTTTCAACTCATTCGAGTACATGCTAAACAGATTACTGCATCATATGGCAAGAGTGTGTAGTTTTGTAAGAAAGTTCCAAACTGCCTTCTAAAATAGCTGTACCACTTTCAGCAGTGAATGAGAGTTCCTGTTATTCCACATCCTCCCCAGCACCTGGTGTTGCCAGTGTTTAGAATTTTGGTGATTCTAATAGGCTTGTTGTGGCATCTCGCTGTTGTTTTAATTTATGATTCCTTAATGGGATATGACGTGGAGCATCTTCTCAATTGCTCACTTGCCATCTGTATATCTCCTTTGATGTGGTACCTGTCCAAGTGTTTTGCCCATTTTTAAATCACAGTGTTTACTTTCTTATTATTGAGTTCTAAGAGTTCTTTGTCTATTTTAGATAAAGTCCTTTATCAGATAGATCTTTTGCAAATATTTTCTCCAAATCTGTTGCTTATGTTTTTTTGATAGGATCTTCAACAGAGCAGAAGTTTTAAATGAAGTTCAGCTTATCAATTATTTCTTTCATGGACTGGGTTTTGGTGTTGAATCTAAAATTCATAGTCATAGTGTAGGTCACCTAGATTTTCTCGTGTTATCTTCTAGGAGTTTTATTAAGTTTGCTCTTTACATTTAGGTCTATAATCCATTTTGAGTGCATTTTTGTGAAGAGCATAAAGCTTATATTCAGATTTATTTTTATGCATTGGATGTCCAAGTGTTCCAGCTCCGTTTGTTGAAAAGACTATCTTTGCTCCATTATATTGCTTTTGTTTCGTTGCCCAAGATCAGTTGATGATATTTA
Source organism: Rhinopithecus bieti (assembly GCF_001698545.2). Lineage (NCBI taxonomy): Eukaryota > Metazoa > Chordata > Mammalia > Primates > Cercopithecidae > Rhinopithecus > Rhinopithecus bieti. The sequence goes on from NW_016803102.1 coordinate 999,220, forward strand.
TGGTCTATTTCTGAGATCTTTATTTTGTTTCATTGATTTACTGGTCATTCATTTAGCAATACCACACTGTCGTGATTAGCATCGATTATAGGAAGTCTTGAAGTCAAGTACTGACAGTCCTCCATCAATGTTCTCCCTCAGTAACATGTTGCTAATTCTAGATCTTCAACTCTTCATGTAAACTTTAATATTAGTTTGTTCATACCCAAAAAAATATTTTACTTGGATTTTGATTGGGATTGTGTTGACTCTATACCTCAAGTTGGGAAAACGTGACATCTTGACAACATTGAGCCATTAAATCCATGAACATGGAATATCTCTCAATTTATTTATTTCTTCCAGAGTTTTGTCATTTTCCTCGTATAGATTTTGTACACATTTTGTTAGTTTTATACCTAGGTATTTTATATTCAGAAGTGCTAATGAAAATGATTTTGGGTTTTCAATTTGAACTTTTACTTGTTCCTTGATGGCATATAGGAAAATATTTAACTTTTGTATATTAACCTTGCATCCTACAACCTTGCTATAATCAAGGAGTATTTTGTTGATTCTTTCAGATTTTCTACTTAGATTATCATGTGTTCTTCAGACAAAGGCAGTTTCATTTTTTCCAATTAGTATACCTTTTATTATCTTATTGTATTAGCTCAACTTCCCAAAACTTTGAAAAGGAGTGATGAGAAAAGAACACCTCTGCCACTTGCCTGATATTAGCAGGAAAACTTCTAGTTTCTCACCAAGTGTGTTGTTAGCTATAGGTTTTCGTAGATGTCTTTGTCAAGTTGAAGATTTACCATGAATGAGTGTAGAATTTTGCAAATACATTTTCTGGTTCTATTTATATGATCATGCAGTTTTTCTTTCTTAGCCTGTTGAGATGGATTACTTAAATTGATTTTGGATTATTAAACTAGCCTTGCATATGTGGGATAAATCCTACTTGGTCAAGGTACATAATTATTTTTATAATTGTTGGATAAAATTTGCTAATATTTTGTTGAGAATTTTCTGATCAATGTTCATGAGAGATATTGGTTTGTAGTTTCCTTTCTTATAATGTCTTTGGTTTAACTTTAGGCCAATCCTGACCTCATAGAAAGAGGTCTTTTAAAAAAACAGCTTTTAATTTCATTGATTTTTCTCTATTGATTTTCTGTTTTCAATTTCATTGACTTGTGCTCTAATTTTTATTATTTATTTTCTTCGGCTTACTTTGGATTTAATTTGCTCTTGTTTTCTAGTTTCTAAAGTGGAAGCTTAGATTACTGATTTTAGATATTTCTTCTCTTCTAATATATGCATTCAATGCTATAAATTTTCCTCTAAACACTGTTTTTGCTATATTCCACAAATTTTAATCAGGTTTATGTTCATGTAGTTTAATTTTTTAAAATTTCTTTTGAAATGTCTTGTTTGAACCACGTGTTATTTAGAATTATGTTGTTTAATCTCCAAATATTTGGGGATTATTGCTATAGTTGAGTTTATATCTACCATATTTGTTATTGTTTTCTATTCATTGCCTTTGTTCTTTGTTTCTATCTTTGCTTTCCACTCTTTCTTCCTTTTGTGGCTTTAATTGAGCATTTTCTATGATTCCATTTTCTCTCTTTTTTTCAGCATATCAGTTATACTTCTTCTTTTTTACATTTTTTGTGGTTAACCTGCTGTTTCCAATATACACTTATAACTAACCCAAATCCATTTTCAATAGCACTATATGACTTCACAAGTAGGGCAGATATCTTTTTCAAAAAACTTTGATTTTAGGTTCGGAGTATAACAAAATATTATTAATTCCTCTCTCCTGTCTCTTGTACCATTGCTGTCATTCACTGCACTTATACATAAGCTATAATCATCCAATACAGTGTTGCTATCACTATTTTGAACAAACCATTATCTGTTAGATCAATTGAGAATTTTAAAAGTAAAATTTTATTTTACCTTCACTAACTGCTTCTCTAATGTTGTGCCTTCCTTTATGTAGATCTGAGTTTCCTTGACCTACATCATGTTTCCTCTTTCTAAAGAACTTTCCTTAACATTTCTTGTAAGGCAGGTCTACTGGTAACATATTCCTTTTATTTTTGTTGGTCTGAGAAAGTCCTTCTCCTTCACTTTTGAAGGATAATTTCACAGGATACAGAATTCTAGGATGATCAGTTTTTCCTCTCAATAGTTTTTACTCCACTCTCTTCTTGGTTGTATGGCTTCTGAATAGACAGCTTAATTTGCATCTTTACTCCTCTGTAAGTAAGATTTCCCTTACCTTCCTCTGGCTTCTTTCAAAGATTTTTTTTTTTATCCTTAGTTTCCTACAGTTTAGATATGATATGCTTAGATGTAGGTTTTTGGTGTTTATCCTGCTTGGTGTTCTCTGAGCTTCCTGAATCTGTGGTTTGGTGTCACATATTAATTTAGAAAAATTATCATTCATTATTGCTTTGAATACTTCTTCTATTCCTTTCTCACTTTCTTCTTCTTCTGGGGTTCCACTATGCTTATTTACATCTTTTGTAGTTGTCCCATTGTTCTTGGATATCTGTTCCTTTTTTTATTCAGTCTTGTTTCCCTTTGCTTCATTTTTGGAAGCTTCTCTTGACATATCCTCAAGTTCAAAAGTCTTTCCTCAGCCACATCCAGTCTGCCAATGAGCCTTCAAAGCCATGCTTCATTTTTGTTAGTTTCTTGATCCCTAGAATTTTTATTTGATTCTTTCTTAGACTTTCCATCTCTCTGCTTACATAACCCATCAGTTCTTACAAATTGTCTATTTTTTCCATTATAGCTTTTACCATATTAATCATAGGTGTTTTAAATTCCCGATCTGATAATTCTAATATGCCTGCAATATCTGAATATGGTTCTGTGAGCTAGCTCTGTTTCTTGAAACTCTTTGTTGTTTTGGGGTTTGGGGTGGTTTTTCTTTGTGTTTTTTTTTTTTTTTTTTTTTTTTTTTTTTTTTTTTTTTTTTGCCTTTTAGCATGATTGTAATTTTTTGTTAGAAATTAGACATGATATACCAGGTGAAAGGGAGTCTGGGCTGTGCACCGTGGCTCTCAGTTGTCATTCCAGCATGTTGAGTGGCTGAGGTGGGAGGATGGCTTGAGGCTAGGAGTTTGAGAACAGCCTGGGCAACATAGCAAGACCCTGTCTACAAAAAATAAAAATAAAAAAATTAGCCAGGCATAGCAGCACACACCTGTGGTCCCAGCTGCAAAGGGAACTGAAGCAGGAGGATCACTCGGGTCCAGAAGTTCAAGGCTGTACTAAGCTATGATTGTGCCATTGCACTCCAGCCTGGAGGATAAAGCAAGACCCTATGTGGCTTTTTTTTTTTCTTTTTTTAAGAAAGTCTGGTAATTAGACATGTAGTGATGTAGTAGTAAGGGGCAGAGGGAAGGAAAGTTCTCTATAGTTTTATGATTAGGTCTTGGTGAGCCTGTGCCTTTGGACTGTGGACTTTACCAGTGCTTCTCAGCTTTTTCCCCACTTACATGAGACAGAATTGCTAGAAGGGGCTGGAAATAGGAATTTGCCTTCCCTCTGGTTGGTTAGGCACTGGTAAGACAGTTTCCCCTATGGGCAGACCTTTTCAAGAACAGACATTTCTGACATATTTCAAAATGGTTACTTTTTCTTCTCTGCTGGAAGCATGAGAGGATTTTTCTCAGATAGTCACTGTGAGAACTTAGAAGAGCTGAGATCCTAGAGGTGAAATGCACAAAATTGCAATGATAGGAGGGTGCCCCTATGACCAGGCCCCTGGAGTTCTTGACTCTCAGACATGTCCACACTGAGCCTTCAGCAGTTCACTAATTACAGTTCAAGTTTCCATGCCCTCATGCTGGTTTCCCCAGACATTTCTGCTTCTGGCTCTCCACTTTGGCATGTTGTAATTCTCTGTATTTTCCTGTCTGTCCCTCCAGTCTAGGATGCAGAGGCTTGCCCTATGTCCTCCCTTGTCTGAAGGTTCTATGAAGAGTTATTGATTTTCAGTTTGTTCAGCTTTTTACTTGGTATTAGGATGCAGTTATGGTATGACTTCCAAGGTTCTTATATACCAGACTGGAAATCAGAGGTCTGATTTATTTTCAGGTGAGTTTTCTTAAGATCCTTCATAGTTTTCCTGCTATAGCATTATTAAAGATCAAGACTGAAATTTGACATTAAAGAATTTTCTTTTCAGTACCTGTCCAATTATTTTTATGAGATCCATTGGGCAAAAGATAATAGTCTATTTTAACTCCTATTTAGGCCTATAAGATTTTGCTTCACAATTTTTAAATCTAAACAGAAACAACTTTCACTTCACTTTAGGCCAGAATTGCCTATTTTGCAATTTCTGCAGAAGTAGAGCCAAGCCTTCATTTATCAAAGTTCAAGTTCCTCTGGTGAAATCAGGGGGTGTAAGCTTTCTATCTTTAATACTATTCTCCTACAACATTATTGATGATTTTTCTAGAAACGACTACTAGGTTTTAATAAGAATCAAACAATTAACACCTTCTTATAAAAGTAAAATCATTTCTAAACAATGATTTTGAATATACGTAAACATAATACAATTTCATTATTCTGTGAAAGCAAACAAATAGGTGGTGAGTAAAATCTAGGGAGTTCGGATATTGTATATCAAGTTTATCAAATAAAAAGATAATATTTAACGAAATTAATTAAAATCATTAGAAATGAATGGCAATGTTTTTAAAGAGTTTCATTTGGTTAACTCTGAAAAGAACTTCTATAAATACAGACAAATGTCTTGGATTATATTACATCATAAAACAGAAGAAGTGTTCTCAATTGTCTCAACATTTACCAATATGTAGTTTAAAAGTCTAGATCCAAGGTAAAATGTGTCCACTTTCAGAAACCCATACAGAACTGTGTACCAGATAATCGATCTTTTTCCTATAGATACCAAGACAGTCAGCTCACCTTCATCCTCAGGGTTAACACATCAGAAAGAATTACAGGCACTTGTTTCTGTCCAGCCTCTTGGATCTGAACATCGTCCTCTTTTTAAATGTGCTCAAGGGAATATATCAGAGACAGGAAGACTTCTGTGCTCCAAGGACGATATTATTTTTTAAAAGTTTTCTTACTGTTTGTTTTAGATACTGAACTCTTTCTATATCAAAAATTCCTGGATTCTATTTTCTTTTGAAAAATTTACGAATTATGTTAATGCTACATGGAGAAGTGTCCCCAAAAAGATATCAATACTGTAGCTCCTAAAATCATACCTTACTCTGGACCAGTGCTTTTTTTGTTTGTTTCGTTTTTTTGTTTTGTTTTTTGTTTGTTTGTTTTGTTTTGTTTTGTTTTGTTTTGTTTTGTTTTGTTTTGTTTTGTTTGAGACAGAGTCTCTCTCTGTCACCCAGGCTGGAGTGCAGTGGCGTGATCTCGGCTCACTGCAAGCTCCGCCTCGCAGGTTCAAGTAGCTGGGACTACATACAGGCGCATGCCGCCACGCTCGGCTCATTTTTTGTATTTTAGTAGAGACAGGATTTCACCATGTTGCCCAGGCTGGTCGTGAACTCCGGAGCTCAGGCAACCCGCCCGCCTCGGCCTCCCAAAGTGCTGGGATTACAGGCGTGAGCCACCGCGCTTGGCTGACTAGTGCTTTTAACCATATTTTATTATGATTCCCTTAAGGAGCCTTTTTAGAGATTTCTTTTTTCCTAATTGCAACCTCATTCAATCCATAACACTTGAATGCTGGTGACTTGCTCTGAAGCAGCGCTGTGTGTTCTGGCCCCCTGGAAGCCTATGCACCACTGAGTATCTGAGATTTTTTTGCCCCATCCTCAAGGAGCAGTTGTTGCTCCTTGGGGGTGATAAGTCACCCCTGCTGAGAATGCATGCTCTCGGTAAGGCTGCTTCACATTGGTCATTGTGGAATATTTTTATAAAAGAGAAGATCTGTTTCCAGATTCTTTTCTGCAGGAAGAGAACCTGCGGTTATGCCTTACTCCCCCATTTTGTACAGTCAACTGCCTAGAGAAGTTAAGAGATAACCGTCCACTATGTTAATTTCCCCAGGACTAGGGCAACAGCGAGGGGAAAAATGGAGGCTTTTCTCTGATCACTCTCCTGAATTTTGTTTCACTTCTGAGAACTTCAGATAATTGGGTCCTCAGAGGCTGTAGCTCCACCCAAAGCTGGATATAAAACTCATGGAAGAGATTGGCCTAAGGCTAGACGACTAGTTCTGGGCGTAATCCAGACCCCAAGCTTACAAATACAAACTTAAAAGGGCAAAGCATATTTCGAGGCTAACAGAAACATGCGTTAAATATTTTATCCCAGGTAGAGAGGTTGGTACTGACCCAACACATTGATTACAATGTGAAACTGCTCAGGGAAATGAAGTTGTTTCTGCCTTTCCCAGCCCATACCAACTCACCCCTCCCATGCCACCCACACATTTAATCTCCTCTTTGTTTTCCTGAAAACCTGACAACCACATGGTTTCTACTGTTAAAGTTAAGATTTTTCACCTTCAGTGATGATGGCTTCAGTTGAGGGCTAGCCATTTCCTGTCCAGAGATCACTATATATTCTCCCATGCCCAGAGCTCTGGAAACAACTATGACTAGAGACACAGAGAATGACTTACCCACTTAGGTAGAGAAGATTAAGGTTTCTTCCTCCTTCCCAGGAGATCTGGGACTTACACCACCACTGAGTTTATACTATAAAATAAAAAAATCACACTCATCCCACAGCTATGAAAAGTGTAAGAAAAATATGTGTAAGGAAATTCTACCTCTATGTAAACAGTATCACCAACAAAAAGAGGATTCTATTTCAGCTTCAACAACAATCAATGGTGTCAAAAAGAGTCACTTTTTACCTTTCACTTCCACGTATTTCACCTCATAACTAGATTTCAAAGTTCTACAATGTAATTCTAACATTTCTAATTGCCTATCAAAAGCCAACCCAAAAGAGGTCATACCTTTCCAGCAGGTATATACCTATCCTGTGTCCCCGTTTTTCTGCTCCACGATGTTGTCTTCAAAGTTCTAAAATAAAAACAAACCAGCCCACACACCCACAACCATCCTGCCTTGTGCTTTGCTATGATTCTTTTTTTTTTTTTTTTTTTTTTTTTT
>NW_016803102.1:1008408-1074317 GCF_001698545.2 Rhinopithecus bieti
AAAAAAAAAAAAAAAAAAAAAAAGGCCCTGTATACAAGCTAAGAGGCTGTGGAAAGAAGTGATCCTATTATCTTCCTTTAAATATGTCAACTAAAACGTATATATGTATATCTTTTGATAAAGCACAAGGGGAAAATAGTTTTTCTTCTGTTTGCAAAGGAAGGGAAAAAAATAAACCGAAGTGAAAAACCTGGCACTTTGTGTTTTTTCACTGAAGCCAAGCTATGTCAATCACAGGGATGTCCCTAGGGCCAGGAAGCCAGAGCTGTCCAGCCCAAAGCTCAGCAGAGACTCAGAGGGGCAACCTGCAGGGTAGCTGTGCACCCTTGAGGCCAGAGTCTCAGAAAATGCCATGCATCCAGGTCACAGAAGCTTGGAGATGCAAATTATTGCTATTCTATTGCAACTGGCTCTGCAGAAACAGAAACTAAGGGTGGGTGGTGATTGAGTTCTACCCTCAGAGATAAGAGCTGGGAGAAATAATTCCATGGGGTTTCCAGTTTCCATGTTGGCAAGGCAAAAAGAGATGGAGGGGAAAAAAGTAAGCTGAGTATCTGGGGCCAGAGAAAAGGTTTTGCATTTCTTTCAGGAATCTGTGAGCAGCTAGTCTGCTCTCACGTGGTCCCAGAGCTTAATGTTACAGATACCTTTGTGGGGATCTAACCAGAGAAATATCTAGAGGCAGCAAAGTACATCTTAAAATGCTTTAAATCACTCAAGACAGGGAGGTACCTACTTTGTCCTTGTGAAGAAGGATCTCATGCACCTGTTCATGCAACAGTGTTCACTGAGGCCCTGCTGTGTGTCAGTGGCTAAGACTCCAGTAACACGAGCAGAGCTCACAGAGCTTGGCCCCCATGAATCTCACCATCCAGTAGGGAAGGAAACCCAGTCAAATCACACCAAGAATTGCAAGCAACTTCTATAACAGAAGAAGGATAAGAGTTTATGAAAGTATATAATAGGGCTCCTAAACAGTGTCAGCTGTAGAGAAATCAAATGTGCATATGAGGGTGAAGAATATGTCTCAAGATGAGGCCATACCTTACTAGAAATTCTGAATTAAAGAGGTATTAGTTGGTTTTGTTAGGTAGCCAACCACTGTCAAATTCTTCAACACTAGTCTTTCGTTTTGTTTTGTTTTGTTTTTGAGATGTAGTCTCTCTCTGTTGCCCAGGCTAGAGTGCAGTGGTGTGATCTTGGCTCACTGCAACCTCCACCTCCCGGGTTCAAGTGATTTCTCCTGCCTCAGCCTCCCAAGTGGCTGGGATTACAGGCACCAGGCACCTGTCACCATGCCCAGCTGATTTTTTTTTTTTTTTTTTTGTATTTTTTAGTAGAGATGGGGTTTCACCGTGTTGGCCAGGCTGGTCTCAAACTCCTGATCTCAGGTGATCTGCCCTCCTCAGCCTCTCACAATGCTGGGATTATAGGCATGAGCCACTGCACCTGGCCAACACTAGTCTTTGTAACACATTAAAATTACTCTAAGCTGCCAGTCACCCTCCCACCTACTCACCACCCTGCGCACACACATAAATCTAATCAAGACCAATGACTACTATTTTCATAAATGTTGGCTATCGGAAGATTCCAAGATCACATTTTTGGTGTACTAATTAACAATTTAGCTTGAGTAGAGAAGAAGTTCACTCCAGGCGCTTTTATAGTGAAGACAAAGTACAAAGTTCTTTTGCATATCTTAATTCATTTTTCAAAAAAGAATGTCCTGAAGGAAACTTAATACCAAGAATGATTTTAGAGAGGCAGAATTTAATTTTAACTCTCACATTTTATATCTTAAAAATGCTGAATGAATCCTGATTCATATCCATAAAAGAGATATGTACACACATGGCCATAATAAAAGGGAACAATGGAAAATAGTATTTCTTGATTTGGTTGCTTAAGATAGTTAAGGTTTTATTAGGTAGTAATATCAAGCATTTTAAAGAAAAAAGATCTGAATTACTTTTCCCCATATTTTGTTTTATCTGTACAAAGTAGCCCCTTATAAAAGTATGCTTTCAAAGGATGCTAAAAGTGTTATTCACAACAGCAAAGACATGGGATCAACACAGATGGCCATAAATGGTGGATTGGATAAAGAAAATGTAATACATATATACCATGGAATACTACACAGCCATAAAAAAGAATAAAATCATGTTCTTTGCAGCAACATGAATGTGACTGGAGGCCATGATCCTAAGTGAATTAATGCGGGAATAGTAAACAAAACACTGCACATTCTCACTTGTAAGTGGAAGCTAAACATTGTGTACATGTGGACATAAAGATGGCAACAATAGGCGGTGGGGACTACCAGAGGAGGGAGAAAGGGAGGAATGTGGGCTGGAAAACTACCTGTTGGGTACTACGCACATGCCCAGGTGATGGAATCATCCATACCCCAAACTTAAGCATCATGCAATATACCCATGTTACAAACGTGCCCATGTATCCCCAGAATCTAAAGCATAAATTGAAATGTTTTCAAAAAGATGCTAAAATGTATTGGTAGCTACTGTGGTAGACAGCAAAAATAGCCCCAGTGTTCCACCTGCCATTCGTGCATACTCTGCCATGTACCTTTGTCTCAATGTCATGCTTTGATTCTGTCACCCTAGCTGAGAACTTCCAGGTCAGCAGACAGCCAGGAAATCCATGAAATACGAACAAATCCAGCCAAGACCAGCAGGGCCACCTACCGCATCACAGACACATGAACAACGAGAGCTTTTTCTACATCCCAGACCCATAAGCAAAAGAACTTACCAATGCATGCAGTTGAGGATTGTGGTGGTTTGCTAGGCAGCAACACTGTGGCAATAGAGAGCTAAAGCAACTACCATCCCCAAATAATCATCCTGTTTCCAGCACACTCAGTTCTCTTGCCTTCATGCCCGATGTTACCCTCCTGAAAAATTCCATCCATGGATTTATCTAGCTTTCTGCTTCCTGCACTGCTACAACTGTGTGGCTAAGTAATCCTGGCAAAAAATCACAGAACCATTCAGACAGGGGCTACTAGAAACTGAGGATATTCTAGATCAGTCATTATCACACACAGCTGAGGACCTCTGTACCATATCTGTGATGAGGTCCCTCCCTGATTCTCCTGGGGAGCTGCTTCAAACTTTCCTGGTGTACCTAAAACTCCCAAGCCTCTCTCTAGCGCCTTCTTCATCTAAAAATGTTTCTGCCTCCTTAAAACTGCATTAGACTCATATAGTCCAGTATGAGAGAGATGTCTTATTCAGTAAAACACAGCTCACTTCCACAAGAAACTGTAAAATAACTTCAGTCCTTCACTTGCGTTTCTCTCAGAAGGTAAGAAGGAAATCCACACACATAAATTACTGCTGCACTTAATCCATTTCTCTTTTCTCACTTTCTTATTTTGTCTCCCTTAAAAAACAACTTCAGAAATTCTCACCAATCCCCAAAACTCATCCGCACTAGACAAAACTGCTTCCTCCAGTTCTTTTGCCTATTAGTTAAAAATACACAGTCAGCCCCAAACCTAGACCTGCTGAATCCAAATTTCTATGGAAGAGGCCAGGTAATTTTCGTAGTTTAAAAAGACCATGGGTAATTCTTATGATCAAGAGAGTTTGGAAAGCACTGCTATCTTGAACTCTTGTTCTCAGCGTGGTTGCACACTAGGATCTCTCGGGAATTTTAAAAAAAAACCATGATACCGGTGCCTGCTCCCCACCCCATGTTCTGACTTAATTGGAATGGAACAAGGCCTGGACATCTGTACTTTTAAGGGCTCCCCAGGTGACCCTAATGTGCAGCAGAGTTTGAGAACCACTGGTTTTCTGTAACCTCATACAAATATTGTCCCAGGTGTAGATGGGGGAAACACTGCAGGCATAGCTGAGGATATAATTGGAAGAAACCAAAAACCCTCATTATGCAAATATTTACCCTACTAAAGTCTGCCTGCAAACAAATATAACAAAGTCAATTTTTCTTGACAAATAAGGAGTAGGCTGGGCATGGTGGCTCACGCCTGTAATCCCAACACTTTGGGAGGTCAAAGTGGGTAGATCACTTGAGGTCAGGAGTTCAAGACCAGCCTGGCCAACATGGTGAAACCCTGTCTCTACTAAAAACACAAAAACATTAGCCAGGCCTGGTGGCAGGCACCTGTAATCCCAGCTACTCAGGAGGCTGAGGCAGGAAAATCGCTTGAACTCGAGAGGCAGAGATTGTAGTGAGCTGAGATCACACCACTGCACTCCAGCCTGGACCACTGTGCCAGACTCCATATGAAAAAATAATGATAATATAAGGAGTAAAGGAAGATCACAGATTTCCTACTTATTTTCAGAGTAATTCCCAAATTACGGCATTGGAGGAGGAAGGAAAAGGAAAAGAGAGGAAGAGAGAAAATGGGGAGATGAGATCATGGGGAACATTATGAGAGGTCTACCAGACACACCTACTAGATGCCAGAATTCATCATTTTATCTTTAAAACAAATACTTCACAGGTACATATTTTGTCACAAAATATACAAGAAGAATGTGGCTTTTATTTAAAACTTATTTTTGATAACAGATCTAGTCTTCCATGTAAGCCTCTCTACTGGAGAACAGTAGATGGGAGAGCAGGTGAGATCTATTTAGACAAATCTGACATATTCAGAATTATTCAGTATGCAAATAATTCCTCCTAGTAACTAATCTGTCTGTCAAGGTCCTCACCTTGGCTCTCACAATCCTCAGGATCATGTAGGCAAAGACAATGCAGAATTCTCGCTTGTCTTCTGGATCTTTGGGGCCTTTGCTGAGCATGCCTGCCATGGTCCAATCCCTGATAGATGGGTGTGACTGCTAAGATCCTAGATCTGACCACTGAGATATGTGGCCCAGCACCATGCACCCTCGCAGGGTAACTTTCTGGCTCCATGGGCAAAGCCCATTGTCCTGTCTGCCTCCCATCTCAGAGTCCCTCACACACATGCTGGCCTCTCCATTCTGACCCTAACCTCCACCCTCAGAAGCTCAGCCTCCCCTCCGTGAGAATTCAAATGTCTGAATTCTCTGCAACCCTGCCCATGCCAGTGGGAGCCTAGAGTTCTCTCCTATTCCATCTGTCAGTTCCCCATGAGGTTAGACAGGCTCTGACCCAAAGGCTGACGTGTCTCTAGGTATTGTCAATCTTCCCCAAGCCATGTCCACTCACCCGGCATGCTAGAGCTCCTTCATACCTGCATGGATATTTCTAAAAGCACTTCTCACTTGATTCTCCCCATACACCAACACTCACTGAACTGACCGAATTTTTTTGAGTTCTCCTTGCCTTGTTTGATCTCTCTGTCTATCTAATCCCTAACTTCAATGGCAGAAAAGATATAAGGAGAGATATCAGTCTAAATGTAAGATAGCTTAAGTCATCAGATATTTCAACAACATTTCTAACATGTAAGCATTTTTTCTAGTTATCTTAGAAAAACAGTGTGCAATAAAGAGAGTTAATATTGTCCAAATGTTGACTGCAACCTAATCTGGCCACATAATTTGTGGGGCACAGAGCAAATGAAAACAAATGTGGGATACCTTGTTCAAACACTATTAAGAATTTTAAGGCAGTGAAGGAAAGCATTCAGCCATGTGTGGGACCCCTCTGTACACTCATTAAGCCAGCTCTGATTTTAACCCTTCTAGAAGATCCATCACCTCTAGACTACTACCCACTAGACTTGTCCAATCTCATGGTGGGTGGTTGTGGGGGGAACAAAGGAAATCAACCTGTGGAATTAAATACATGGTTAATTTCCAGGTGGTAGAAAAAAGGATCCCCAAATCATTCAACACAACTGTCTTATTCTTGAAGATGTCTTTCAAAAATAGTCATTTATACTCTAAGTTCTTCAACCCTCCTGCCATATCCATCCTCCAATTAAAGGACAGCTCCCTGAGCTGATCAAAATGCAAAACAGAAGTGTTTCCCCTTTTCCCCTCCCTCCCTCCCTCCCTCCCTTTGATAGTTGGAATAAAGTATGTTAATGTCAGCACACCTTTACTTCATCATCCAGCTAATTATAAGGCTGTCAGAGATTCCCCTTTATGGAGAAGACTGTTGAATTCCCCAAATTCACTCTGGGCATAACAGCCCCTTAAATTATAGAGCAAATGGCACTTAATGAAAAAGGAGAATAATTTTTTTAACAACAACTTACACCAGTTTTGCAAGATTCATTGGTTCCTCCTATTCACATCCAGGATACAGCAAAAGAGGGGAGTCAAGCTGCAGCTCATTCAGATTGCATTGTCTTGAAAAACTGCTCCCTTCCTTCAAAGCAGACTGGAATGTGTTATGTATGTTATTATAACTCCTATTCTGCTAAGAGTGTCTTCCACTCCAGAACATATGATCAAAAGATAAATCCACTTTATAGGACGAGAGAAAATTAAGTCATAGACACAGCACCACTATTCTTTGTTTAATTATATCAATATACATTATATCTAGCATGATAAGGGGTGCATGAATGATATAAAATGAACTAAATGGTATTAGTCTGTGGTTCTTTTAGCCATCATAAAGAGCTTAGTGTGAAGCAATGGGTGAATCCATCAATAGGTGCTTCATCTTGATGCAAACCTTAATGCACTCCAGATCTACAAATATCAGTATTACCGACAATGAGATTGGATTCATTATTGTCAGGAAGACAAACTGTTGATGTAGCATTTGATCACCAAATTCTAAATCCAGATTACTATATGGTGATAATCACATGAGAAGACAACCTAGATGTCTCCACCATGTAAACAACACTAAGGCTATTATATATTACAGCAATGAGCAACAACAGCAGCCAATGTGTAGCATTAAAAGAAGCTTTTTATATATTCAGTAATTTAATCTTTCCAACAACCCTATGAGGTAGGCACTATTCCTGTACCTATTTTACAGACGAGGAAACTGAAGTACAGAAAGATTGATTAACCTGATCCAGATCACACAGCCACTAAGTCAGAGTCAGAATTTAAAAAGTCCAGCTCAAAAGTCTGCATTCTCATCCACAGGCTGTACTCTTCCGTATACATAAGAAGGCAAATCTAAACACTACACCAACACAGCAGAACATTCAGAAACCTAAAATTCACCTGGCTGAACATCTTTATCATTTTACTTAGAACCAACAACATGACCTTACAATATCAGTCAGACCGGGCGCAGTGTCTCATGCCTGTAATCCTAGCACTTTGGGAGGTCGAGACAGGAGGATCACTTGAGGACAGGAGTTCAAGATCAGCCTAGCAACAGAGTGACATCTCATCTCCACAATTTTTTTGTAAATTATCCAGATGTGGTGGCAGCTACTTGGGAGACTGAGGTGAGGGGATTCCTTGAGCCTGGGAGGTCAAGGCTGCAGTGAGCTGTGATCACACCTCTGCATTCCAGCCTGAGTGACAGAGCAGGAACCTCCCTCCCCACTCTCTCTTGATCTATATCTATATCTATATCTATATCTATGCATTTGTCTATCTATATATCAGTCAGATGTACCTGCAATCATTGCCAAAAGCACTTGGCATTTGAATTTGGCTACAATAGCATTGTTAATCTGGTTCTGCACATTAGGTTCTAATCATAAACAATGAGTAGCTAAATGATTATAACTCCCTTTTATAAACATGTGGAAGACATAAAGACAGTTTTAAAAACATGAAGGAGACATCTTCAAAATAATGTGAACAATTCTATTATCGTTTAAACAAATTAACAGAGGTAAACAATTAATTGTTTTCACACACGATTGCCAATGACTTGTTCCCTGCATAGCTCACCAGCTTGCACGCTTTTACCAGATGCTAAAATGTGCAAGCCAACTCTCAGCTGGCTCTGATTTTCCAAGTTAGGTGGGGGAGCCAAATCACCCTGAGAATTGGGGTCAGCTGCTTTACTAGGGATTTAAATCATGACAGAGAACTACCCGGTGTAAAACAATTAAGTCTGACCAGTCATGATGGCCACTTAATGAGCCTCTGTGTGGCAGAAGAGAGTTCACTCTACCTGTCTCAAATAGGTTGTGATATGCCATAAAGCTAATGTAATAAATAATTGAAATGCTGAAATATTCCAGCAGGAAGACTTTCTTGCTGACTGTGTAGTGCCTGACTGTACTGTCATAAACGGAGACGGTGGTTAGAAACCTGCCCACTGATTGGTTAACTAAGGGATGGGAAACATGGCACCTCTTTTTATGGGAAAGAGTTAAGACGCTGGCTAAGAGTGGAGGATATTCATGCTGGTATTAACGTCCATTTATCAGGCACAATGGACAGGCCCTGTCTCCCATGTCAGGCACCTAGAAGGCATGGCCCTGAGATTGAATTAATGGTGAGAAGGAGGAGGTCCTATAATTACACAAGAAATCACAGACTGTGCTATTTAGCCAGCAAAGCTGAGTGGTTTCTGTAGATGGTAAATTAACCCAGTGGGGATTGGAAGAATATTTCTGTGCAAGAGATTTCTTTATTCATGAGAATAATTGGATATTGAAAAACCATCATGTATGGTGTCTTGATTTGAAACTGTCAACTGCTATGTGAAGCCCCCTCCCTCCCTGCCCCCTATCCTCAGTCCTGTGTGTCTTTGCTCAGCCAATTATGGAGTTGCCAAGATGGAGCAATGCCCAGAGCCCGGGACCCAAAGTAGCTCCCAAACCACAGAGGCTGGGGCACAAACCCTGCAGCTTGAGAAGCCTGTCCTGATCTGCATTGTCCATTCAGGTCATTAAAGTGACCTCGGGAAGAAAAGGAATAATAATATGTGGGGGGAAAAAGAGATAAAAGAACAGTCCACCTTGAAGGCGGAAACGTGAGCATTGGCTTTGAGGTAGTGTCCTCTAGGCATTAAGAGCATGCCTACTTTTTCCAGTTCCTGCATATTGCAAGCATTCTCCTTCCACATCCACATTCCAAACATATCGTTTAGGGAGAAAACACCAGACAAATGCACTGGAAGTCCACAAGTTATGAGGTAATTGCATTAGCACATAGAGAAAAGGGAAAGTATGCACAAAATCCTGATTGGCATTTCTCTGTTTAAAAGGCATTATTTTCCAGTACCTGAGCATGCCCAGAGGAGCTGTCTCTGAGCAGCTGTGAAACAGAACCTTTTTACTTCAGGGTTAGTGCAGGGAGCTCATTAGCACCGCTCTACCCTCAGCTAAACAGCCTTGTTTGCATATTGAAGCAATAGAATGTGAAGGTGTTAAAAAGGAAGAATTGCTGCCGCTACTCCTGACTGACATGTCTATCTGGGCTCTTGTGTTTACAAGAGAATAACGAAGCTGCCCCAAAGCCCCTACTGGGCCTGATTATTATGCAGAGGCTTCTTAGATTATGTATAATTGATATCCTTTTTCCCTCCAGCTAACCAATGGCAGCTCTCAAGAGTAATGTGAATTCTCCTGCATCTTACCATCCGAGCAAACACTGGAAATTGCTATCTTTCTCTCTGCTTAATAATTTTTAAAGACCAAAACAGTGACATTTACATTTTTTAGAAGCACAATGACTGCACGGTTGGTGTGGGTTTACTGCTTAATAACAATCATTGGATCAAACAGTTGAGAGACGATGGAATTCAGGACTTGGTTAGCCTCTATGAGAGAGAGAGAGTGAGAGAGACAGAGAGAGAGAGAGTGAGAGAGAGAGTTGTATTATGTGCTTGATAGAAATACGCTGAACAACAGTCACTCTTTAAGGCAAAGTACTGCCTCTAATAAGCCCCCTTCTTTTTGGGCAAGGGAGGGTGAGCAGTCGCTCAAGTTATTGAGCCCTGTACATTCTAATCCCAGTGTTACATTTGAAATGCTTCAAATGGAGCCACTACAACTCGTAGTTGCTAAACACACCCATGCCCTCTTATCGCCTTCCATTGGGGGTAGTTCTTGGTGTATTAAGTCTTGGAAGTTAATTTTTGAGGGAAAAAAAGTAACAAGTAATAGAAATGTGACAAAAACAGGTAGAGGGGACACAGTTCAGCTGGGTTGTAGCTCTGATCTCAGTTTATAGGCTTTTTGAAAGATAGAAATGAAGGGCAGGTGGATGGGCGGTATGAAGTCTGCACATTCCAACCTCACGGAGACCAGCTCAGCCCCCAGTGCGGTCAAGTTACCTAACCTGGAAACATAAAGATTAGCATGTTACTTGGAGATTGGAGTGTATCACCTTCACCCATCACTGCATTCAGACACAGCTCCCATGGCAGTTTCCAAGATAACAAGGAAAGTTGGGATTCAAATTGGAGAGACTCATTTATTTCATAAATTTTGTTGAGCAAAATTTATTAGATGCCACAAGTTGTCCAGAAGCTAACTGCGAGTGAGCCAGATCAGGCTTACTGTCTAGTGGGGGGAAAGATGAATGAGCACGCACTTGGAATCAACTGGGAAATGTGCTAAAATAGAGGAGGTGTGGGG
The DNA here is from genome assembly GCF_001698545.2 of Rhinopithecus bieti. Classification (NCBI taxonomy): domain Eukaryota; kingdom Metazoa; phylum Chordata; class Mammalia; order Primates; family Cercopithecidae; genus Rhinopithecus; species Rhinopithecus bieti. The sequence continues at coordinate 1,018,865 of NW_016803102.1, forward strand.
TGCATTCGGAGCACAGGGAGATAAAGTCTGGACCCCAGTCACCTGCATAATCAACTTGTACTCCAAGTCAGGAGACCCAGAAGACCCCTCACATGTCAAGAACAGCTCTAGCTCAGGACCCTACCTGTGGAAACAACGTAAGACCTGGGGAAGAGCAAGGGTTTTCCAAACTGAGTGGGTTCAGCCTACTGAGACAAGGCTGTCTCTAGCCTTCTTCCAGTGGAAGGAGGTTATGGTAAGCCGTGATTCTTTAGTGGTAAACTACATGCTCCAAAGAGTTTCTTACCCCCTTAATTGCTCTTTAGAGACTTATCATAAGTTTTACTTAATTGTGGCTGGGTGCAGTGGCTCATGCCTATAATCCCAGCACTTTGGGAGGGTGAGGTGGGAGGACTCCTTGAACACAGGAGTTTGAGACCAACCTGGGCAACCTAGTGAGACTCCATCTCTACCAAAAAAAAAAAAAAAAGCCAGGCTTGGCACACGCCTGTCATCCCAGTTACTAGGGAGGCTGAAGTGGGAGGTTTGCTTGAGCCCAAGAGTTCTAGGCTGCAGTAAGCTTTGATCACACCACTGCACTCCAGCCTGGGCAACAGAGGAAGACCCTGTCTCTAAAAAAAAATAAAATTACTTAATTGTATTTCAGTTGGTAACATGTTGGAGAACTTTGGTTCCAAAACTGACACTGTTGTACAAAGTAGAGCTGTGCACATGAAGACAGTGGAAGTTGGAATGGGGGAGAGTGATTCCAGCATTATTTTTATCCCCACCACTAATGCTTGGCTCAATTCAGCTGCATCCTGTGGTGGACAAAGAGCTAAATTATGAGGAAAAAATATAGGAAGGACTAAGGTATTTTCTTGCCCTACAATATTTGTACTGGGCCATACAGTACCCTAAAATTCCTGATTCTTAGTCAACCTGAAATTTACGAGTAAGTCGGATCATTAATCTTAACCATGACGCTCACCAGTGTGGATGTAGCTTGAGGAAATCATAGCATTTTGTGCTTACAGTTGGACTCTGAAGAAAATAGCCATTCCCTTGTGCTGCGACAGTTCCATTCCTGATGCAGACTTACAACCACTAGGTCTAAAGCTGACCTTAGGGTGAGTCCGGTGTGAGAGCAGGACTCTCTGAAGTTGCGAGGAGAAGCAGGTCAAACCTGGCCAAGGCTTCCCCAGTCAAAACACTTTCCTTTTCTGGGAGTCCCTTTAAGGAAGAAAATAAGAAGAAGCCTGAAGCTTGCAAGCTGCTTAGCTGCCAGTTTTTCCCCAACTCTCCAACCTCCCCAAAGTCTCCTCGTCCCCTGCAACCCAGAAGCCAGAGCTACAGAGCAAATGAAATCTCAGCCACGCTACAAAGTCAAAGCCTCTGAGAAAACAGCTCAGGCGTGTATTTCAGTATCTTTCACTCTGTCTCAAGACTATATTGGTCAGTGGCTATAACTGTATTCCATGAACAGGGAAGTCTGAGTTTCTTTCTTGCGTTTTAAATATTCCCCGCTTGAATGAACTTCTTTAGGACCAGGGTCAGTAGATATACTATTGTGTAGCTTTCATTTTCAAGTTGATTTTTTTAGTTGTTTGTTTCTTGTTTTATTTTATTTTATTTTATTTTTTGTCTAGATCTTCCTCCATATCTGTTCTCTCCAATTATCTTCAAAAATGAGACAGATTGTCCCGGATAAATTACAAAAAATATTAAACAACCAGATGTGTGCGAGCTTCGTCTGGTCCCTGTCCTCATTGTGTTGCACCAGCAAGAATATCAAAGCCCTTCTCTTTCCATTACTATGACTAACAGAACATGATGGTCTGATTCAGACTAATCCCTGCTAGTAGTGCTTGCAGTAACTCTGGAATTTCTCCATAGCATTTCTTCTACAGGAAGAGCCTCTAGAAAGGAAGGAAGGGAAAAGGCTGCCTCTATTTTAATCAAACAGAAACAGTAAGGACCATTAGTTATCATAACCACTGTGCAAATCGCCCAACAAAGAGAGTGTCCTTCATGAATCAATATGAGAACCCTGCCCTGCCCTGAATGGCAAAGACAAGGGTAACTGGCAAGAAGTTTAAGACAGTTGTGTGTACAGAACCAGAACAGTCCCAGACAGAAAGGACCAGTGCCAGAGCCACCAATATTGAAAAAGATGAAGTTCCTTCCCCCAGGAGTGCCCAGCCTGCTGGAGGAGAGAATTTTGCAAATGAAATAAAGTGGAGTAAATGAAATACGGAGAAAAGTTTGAAGGCTGTTAGCAGTCTGAGGAAGAGGAGGCTGACATTCTTTGGAGACATGTATGATAGTTTCACAGAGAAGTTGAATAGTGACTTGGGCTTTGAAGTGTGAGTAGGAGTTTGCTACACAAGAGGGAGAAGGCAGCTTGAGCAGAAAGAACAGTCTGTCGAAAGGTGAAGAGACATTTAAAAAGGCAAAATCTAATGGAAACAGAGGGATGAGGCCCTAACAAATGTAGCAAGACATGGGGTATCACGTTGTAAGCTGGTTGGCATGGAAAATATCTTCATAAAAATTAGTAGATATTCCAACAATAGAAGGTTATTGGAGATTCAGTCTAAAAAGAACCTCCTAAAATTCAGAGCACCAGTTAGCTCTGAATAGTATACTTACTCAAAGATTCATTACTTGGTAACCTCAACTCTTTAGCATAGAGTCAAGATCTAGAAAACTTTAGAGCAATTATATGGGTTTTTCCAAAATTACTGCCTAAAGAACTTACATGGTTTTCATAAACGAGAGCTTCAAACTCTTACTTAGAGTCTATATGTGTTTGTGTTGAAAATAATTCCAAAAAACTAGACTATCTTCCAGAATTTAAAGTCGTAAAACTGAAGGGATGGAGAAGGCTGTTAAGTTGACTTTGACAACATTTTAAAATAATATTTAAAAACTGAAGAAAGGAAAAAATAAGGAAGTAAAAGATCCCAGTGATGTGACACAATGAGTTTTAATTTTCTTGACTGATGAACATTCAATGTTTAAGGTTTTAGAGCAGTAGGGTGGTAAGTTTCAGTGACAACATGTGGATAAATATTTAAATTACCTTGCTTTTATGTTGGTGCTCATGAAACAAATTGTACACATTATTAAAATACTTCTCTAAGCACTAAAAATCTATGGCGCTGTAATTTGAGAGCTGAATTTCTAAGAAACTGCATGTTATCAAATGATATCATAAAAGCAACTGTTCAAATTAGCCATCCTCAATCAGAAATGATTTTGCCCTTCAGGGGCCATTTGGCAATTCCTAGAAATATTTCTGGTTGTTAGGACTAAGGGAGGGAACGCTACTGACAGCAGGTGGGCAGAGACCGGGATGGTTCTCAGTGTCCTACAATGCAAGGACAGCCCCTCCCCACAATCATAATACCGCCAGAAATGTCAATGGTGCCAGTGTCAAGAAATCTGGATTTATTTTTTTCAGCTTTTGTTTTAGATTCAGAGGGTACATGTGCAGGTTTGTTACAAGGGTATATTTCATGATGCTAAGGTTTGGGTTTCTGTTAAACCCATTGCCCAAGTATTGACCATAGTACCCGATAGGTAGTTTTTCTTTTTTCCGAGACAGAGTCTTGCTGTTGTCCGCCAGGCTGGAGTGCAGTGGCGCGATCTCAGCTCACTGCAACCTCCGCCTTCCGAGTTCAAGCAATTTTCCTGCCTTAGCTTCCCGCATAGCTGGGATTACAGACGTGCACCACCACGTCTGGCTAATTTTTCTTTTTTTAGTAGAGACTGAGTTTCACCATGCCGGCCAGGCTGGTCTCGAACACCTGACCTCAGGTGATCTGCCCACCTCTGCCTCCCAAAGTGCTAAGATTACAGGTGTGAGCCACCGCTTCCAGCCCCAATAGGCAGTTTTTCAACCCTTACTTTCCTCCCTCCCTCTTCCCTATAGTAGCCCCCATGTCTATTATTCCCATCTTTATGTCCATGTGTCCCCAGTGTTTAGCTCCTACTCACAAATGCAGTGTGGTTCACAACCACCGTGATAGGCGAAATCAACACCAACTCGGAAGGCAGCCATGTGTTCTTGGCCACAATGTGCAACGGCTTCTTTGCCTACATGAAAAGGGGTGGTTCCCAATGACTGGGAGAACATGTAGTATCTGGCTTTCTGATTCTGTGTTAACTTGTTTAGGATAATGGCCTCCAGCTGCGTGCATGTCCCTAAAAAGGGCATGATTTCTTTTTTTCTTTATGACTGCATAGTATTCCATGGTGCATATGTACCACATTTTCTTTATCCAGTCCACTGTTGATGGGCACCTAGGTTGATTTCATTTATTTGCTATTGTGAATAGTGCTTCAATAAACATGTGAGTGCATGTGTCTTTTTAGTAGAATGTTTTGTTTTCCTTTGGATAAATACCCAGAAATGGGATTGCTGGGTGAAGTGGTAGCTCTATTTTTAGTTCTTTGAGAAATCTCCAAACTGCTTTCCCTAATGGCTGAACTAATTTACATTCCTACCAACAGTGTATAAGCATTCTCTTTTCACTGTAGCCTTACCAACATCTGCTATTTTTCACTTTTTAGTAATAGCCATTCTAACTGGTGTGAGATGGTATTTCATAGTGGTTTTGATGTGCAGAAAAAAACTGATATACTTGAAGGAAAATGTGTTAGGGTCTTAACAGTTCCATATTTACAATATCAAATTATTTCTTCCTAGGGGATTTCCAACAATAAAAAGGATCCATAGTTATATACAGTTGTGTATACATTTTAACTACTAGCTAAAATAATAAATTATGTATCAAACATGAAAACATTTGTGTAAATATCACTAAGCAAACAGCGGTGGGTAGCAGCACATAGACTGAACTGAAATCAAGGAGCCCATCAACGTAAGTTGCAGACTGGGCCTGGTGGCTCATACCTGTAATCCCAACACTCTAGGAGGCCGAGGCGGGTGGATCACCTGAGGTCAGGAGTTTGAGACCAGTTTGGCCAATAAGGTAAAACCCTGTCTCTATTAAAAATATAAAATATTAGCCAGGCACAGTGGTGGGCGCCTGTAATCCCCACTACTTGGGAGGCTGAGGCAGGAGAATCACTTGAACTCGAAGGCGGAGGTTGCAGTGAGCACTCCCAGTGAGTACTCCAGCCTGGGCAACAAAAGCAAAACTCCATCTCAAAACATAATAATAATAAGTTGCAGTGTGGTTCACAACCACCGTGATAGGCGAAATCAACACCAACTCAGAAGGCAGCCATGTGTTCTTGGCCACAATGTGCAACGGCTTCTTTGCCTACATGAAAAGGGGTGGTTCCCAATGACTGGAAATCTCCCTATAGCTGAGAGTTATATCTAGAGTTTATAAATCATGTCACTAATCAAACTCCATTTGGTTATGAAAATTTGTGAAAGTGAAAAAAAAATGGTTCTGCCATGGACTGACCTCAGGGAAAAGGTCTCTGGCTATTTTAAGGCTTAATGAAAATTACACCTATAAATTTATATTTGACTCATATAAACTGATCTCCACAGTCATCTAGTACCAGCTTTAAAAAAATATCCTGAGATTTTAAGGATCCTCAAGGAAAAAAGATGGCAGTTGGGAGAATCAGCTCAATTATAATGTTTTAAGATTTATTGACTTTAAAGATTTTGATAAAATTAAAAGTTTTCAAGAGTATTGAAATAAGCCATTAATATACCATTTCATGGGAATCACACATCATCCCATAACCGTTATTTCTAACCAAATGCCCTGTTTATTTCTCCACTGATCACAGTAGGATACATTTTATTTATTTATTTATTTATTTTTTCTTTCGAGACAAAGTCTGGCTCTATTGCCCAGGCTGGAGTGCAGTGACCTGATCTCAACTCACTGCAACCTCCTCCCAGGCTCAAGCCATTCTCCCACCTCAGCCTCTCGAGTAGCTGGGACTACAGATGCACACCACCACACCCAGCTAAATTATTTTGTATTTTTTGTAGAGAAAGGGCTTTGCCATGTTGCCCAGGCCTGTCTTGAACTCATGAGCTCAAGAGTTCCACCCACCTAGGCTTCCCAAAGTGCTGGGATTACAGGAGTGAGCACTGCACCCAGCCTGTATACATCTGATTTTCTAGGAAGCCTAAAGACACAATAATACAAATATGCCAAATGTATTGATACGTCAATCACTTTATTCAACATAGACCCCAAAATGAAAGAAGGAGGCACGAAAGTAGGCTGAGTTATTCTCCCAAGATGCATTAGATGCATTGTGTTGGATAAAAAGTGAGTCCAGGATGAAGGAAGAAATATTTTATGAGATCCTCAAAGTCCTAATGTGTCCCTAGAGCAGAAGCTAAGGGCCTGAAAGAAATCTGCGATATTTCAGCATTTTGTCATGGCACAGGTGAAGTTGTGACAGGCTCATAGTCAAACCTCCAGATGGCTTCCTAAATGACATCATAGCCATCCTGTGCAGTGGACCATAGCCAGCTGCCCTCTGCTACCAGCACCGTTGGGAACTAGGAAAGCAAGGGGTCAAAGGGTGCTAGAGGATGTTATTTCAAACATGTACCTATAACTCTGCATTTTGTGGATTCCATTCATTGTTATGGACCTACCATTCTACCATTCATGAGGTCAGAAAGCTTTTGAACCATAAGCCACGAGAACTTCAAGTTCTGTGAAGATTGGGGCTAAGCTATACTTGTCTAATGATTAATAGTGAGATTTACCTTCACCATCTTTCCTAACGTGTAATATAAAACATAATGTTAAATAACATCCCAATCGATCACTAGAATTAACTCCTTTCCCCTAATCAAAATCCCCAACAGTATACAAATATTTAAGTAACTAATTTGGACTTCTCCATAACTTTATGATTGGTCAAGAACTCTTGAGAACATTGGGTTTTTATAATATATTTCTGTAACATTACCTCTTCTGAGATAAGACAATGATTAGAAATAAAATTTGTGTTTATTCACTTTCAAATTAATCAAAATGTATCTCCCTTTTGTCAACATTCAACTAATTTCTAGTAAAATTGTCTTATAACTTTTTCGGAACGTGTATCCTTCTACCATTTATACTTATTTCTTATTTTCATATGGACATTTTGCTTCATGCTCACAGACAAAAGGATTCATGCTTCTATTAAGAACTGGTATTGAATTGGACTTCTCTCAGTTCCTCTCATTGTGAACCAAAAGCCCATGATCGATTGCAGCCATGATTATGAGAACTTTGGAAATAATTATGAGGTAAAGCCAAGGGGTCAATGTGTCACTGAGCCCTCCTTTTTTTTTTATTGCTGGGTCTAATATTTTCATTTAGCAACTGGGATGAGGTCTTCCTGATATAAAATCAGAAGTATATAGCGATAGTAGGTTTCTTAGAGATTATTCCTATTCAAAATGCATACTATTTTTCCTAACCAAAAGGAGCTGGCATCTGAAGAGGTTCCGTGACTCTTACGCAGAAGGAGCTACTGCTAACCAGCAACACCACTGGAAGTCTAGTGCCAGACTCTAGTCCCAGACCCCACCAGCTGCACCAGGTTATTTTCTTATACACCCAGCAATCTCTTAAAGGTAGAACCACCCTCCCACTAGATACCTAAATTCCCTAGGGTGTTAGGGGATGAGGGAGCAAGAGTACAAAATGGGACTCTCCTTGCACTGAGCTCGCTGCCGAGTGGGGAAGATGGAAGAGCATCCTCTCCGCTCTGCCAGGCAGCAAGGAAGAGAGCCTGGCTTCTCTGCAGAGCTAGATTGTGACAGATTCCTGCTCAGCTCTCAGGGAGCGCTGTCTGATCCGCCTGTAGTGAGTGACAGCTGTGACAGGTGTAAATATCCCGTGTTGTAAATTTCATGAAAGCAATACACCTGGGCCATCTGGTGCAACACCGCAGCCTGCTGTGCACTCCCCCTCCACACCCCAACTGCTGGGAGATGCACAATGCAAAGCCCACACCCCGCTAGGGAGGGAAGAGCCAGGGCCGCAGACAAGGCCTCCAGACTAGCAAAATCATCGCCAGGTTGGAGCCGGAGCTACGCAGCAGTTACTGCTGAAGTAAATGTTTTTACATCAATCAATTTACTCTCCTGAATGACTCTGTAACTGAGATAATACCCTCATATCACCGATGAAGACACAGACTCAGAGAGGCTAAGTCACACGCTTAGTGTCCTGAGCTCATCGGCAGCTGATCCCTGATTGAAGCCCAGGTCTGTTGACTCCAGTGCTCACGATTTTTATGACTACACTAAAACATTTTTATCCTTCGTTTCCTCCCTGTTTTCCTCTGCTCCATTGCTCCGAGAGGTGGTAATAAGGGTTTGTTAATGTAAGAGAAGTCGGTGATCTGTAAACTCTCAGCCCTAGAAAGTCTAAGCAGAACATTTTCTTAGTCTTTTAGAAGCTGCTGTGGGGCCAGACATAATAGTTAAACAGCTGGAAAAATCACTTTAATGACTCACCACAGCTGTTTTTTTTTTTTTTTTTTTTTTTTTTTTTTAGGCACTGGCTGTTTGGATTAAAACATGGAAAATGTAATGAAATCTTGTAAAGAAAAGACTGAAAAAAAATGACAACAGAAGCTGAGTTCTGAAATGCACTGAGATATGATGACAGACAAAAGTCATCACGGGGGTGAAATGCAGAGGAGTATCACACTGCGTCTGCGGAAGAGTAGGCCCCCAAAACCAGGAGGCCCTTTATGTCAAACATCCCCACACCTTTACGGATCGTGCTGATGTGCTTAAGCGTCCATCACCAGTTCGTCTGTGTCAGCTGTGGAACTGTGGGGCTGACGTTTCAGAAGAACTCTGTTTAAGAGAACTAGGCTATACCTACAAATTATCCCTACACACAATTCAGAATTTGTGTGGCATTAGGAAGCTGCTTAAAGCAACACTACTAAAGACACTAACAATAAAAGACAACTTTGAAAAGCATATAATTTTTCAGGAGTTCTCAGGAAAAGATCACATTGTAAGACTCCATTATAGTTCCAGCTATGTTTTTATGTATCTGACAGTGGCCGCATCCATGTCCACACAGCACATGCTCAAGCACACTAGGTGGTCACTGAAAACATGGTTGTGGAGTTTAGTGGTGCTTACTGTTGACTCTCCTTTCCAGCCAATCCGTTTCCCCCGGTGTCTCTGAGCAGCCAAGAGTGAGATCTGGATCTCAGCTTCAGGTTCAACTTCACCCAGTCCCTAAGCCAATCCTGCCTAAGGCTTATAGAACATCAGAGCCTCCCTTATCTTGTGGAGGTTGTGGAAAATGTCTTGTCAGTTCAGTAATTCTTGTTCCAAAATACCACTACTATGCCTACCAACATGTACCAGTTATCTTGATTACACAACAAACCATCCCAAAACTCGGCAGTGCAAAATCTCCACTCATTTATCTGGTTATGATTTTCGGTCCTTGCAGTGAGAGTGGGGTGTAGCAGGGGCAGCTGGGATCTGCTCATGTCATATTGGCTGGGCATCCTTGTGCACCCGCAGTCAGGTGACAGCTCAGCTGGTGACGGGCTAATCTTAGGTGGCCTCACTCACCTGCCTTTTGGCCACCTGGGGCTGTTGGCTAAGGCACTTCAGCTCTCTTCCATGTGGGCTCTCATGTTCCAGGAGGCTGGCCAGGGCTCTATTTCATGATGGAAAAAGCATTTCAAGAAGGCAAGAACAGAAACTACAAGGGCTCGTGAGGCCTTACTCTGAAGTCATGTCCTGTAATGTCCATGCCATTTATTGGGCAAAGCAAGTCACAAGGGCAGTCCAGATTGAGGGGTGGGAAAATAAGCTCCACCTCTTAGTGGGAAGGGGCCTCAAAGAGCATGTGGACATTTTTAACCCGATTTAGTGTTCTTATAGCATTAGGTGATGCCCCCTCTTCTGTATATCGACATCCTTTTTTTTTTTTTAAGAGATAAAAGCTCACTCTGTTGCCTAGGGTAGAGTGCAGTGGCACAATCAAAGCTCACTGCAGTCTCATTAAAGTCTGGGCTCAAGAATCCTCCTGCCTCAGCCTCCCAAGTAGCTAGGTCTACAGGGCACAGCACCATACCTGACTGATTTCTTAATTTATGGTAGTCACAGGATCTTGCTATGTTGCCCAGTCTGGTCTCAAACTCCCGGCCTCAGACAATCCTCCCACCTTGGCCTCCCAAAGCACTGGGATTACAGGCATTAGCTGCAGTGCCAGGCCCCATATATCCACATTCTTTAACTGTGATATTGAATCTAACTTCTGATGGGCATTGGTCAATTCACTGGGTCTAGAGTCCTATTCTGAGTCACAGCCTGTTGCATTCTGGCTGTCCCCTGTTCCTCAGAGAATAAGTGTACCCCTAGAGCCTGGCTGGGCTCTTGTTCCAAACAGAAGCATGTTCTGATCATGACAAAAACACTCTGGGTTTTCTTTGTCCATAAGATCAGAGCACCTATGTTAAAAGATTATTCATCCAACAAATATTTACTGGGCTCCTGTTATGTGTTGCTAGATATTAGATACTTGAGTTTCTGATCTTTTGGAGAGATTGGATATATGCATAGGTAAATTGCATTGCGATGTAATAATTATGCTACAGAAATAGGAATAACAAGCTGAAGGGCACCAAAGGCTAGGGAAGCTTGACAAAAGAGGGGATCTGTAAATTGGGTCATTAAGACTGAATAGCAATTTGTCAATTAATAGTAAAGAAAGGACTTTCAGGTGAAAGAAACTGCAAAGTTATGGTGAGAAACTAGATCAGATTTAGAAAAACCTAAGCCCTCCATGTGCACATGGAGGAAGGCAGAGGGAGGCAAGACTTGGGAGGTTGGTTAAGTTATACGGGAACCACCTAAGTAGAGGGGTTGGGTTTTTATCCTGCAGGTGTTTTTATCCTCCTAGGTGTTCCCAGACTTGGCTGATCCTCAGATAGCTGGGATGTCAGCCCAGACCAATGAATCAGGAGAACCTTGTAGCCTGGGAGTCTGATTATTAAAAACTACCCTGGTTCCTGTGATGACCAGCCATGCTGGGAGGCATGCCGTCATCTAACAGGGGAGCTCACAGAAGGGCTTAAAATAGGGAAAGGGAGGCGATGACATTGAGGTTTTGGATGAATGAGCCCAGCAGCCGTGTGGAGTTGCATGGCAGTGTGGAGAGAATGAGAAACCAGAGGTAAGGCTGGTGCAGTGACCTAAGGAAGACAGCAGTGGTGAGGGTCTGCACAAGGAACACAGTTCTACAGGGAAGAGGAGAGTCAGGCTGAAGAGACATTTCTGTGGAAGAATCACCTAAATTTTATAGGGAAGAAGGTAAGGGAAATAAGAGAAATAAAGAAGAACACTACCATTTCCAGCTCTGAAGTGTAAGTAGACAGGAATGCCATTAGATGGGGTCCGGCATTTAGAAGAACTGACTTGAAGACAAATGAGGAGCGTTTCATCTCAGACATGTGGAATTTGAGATATCAATGAGACACCAGGGTGGATTTGTCCACATAATAGTTGGAAATGTGGATTTGAAGCTTACAAAGTAGGTAAAGAGCCCTAAATGTAAAGACATCCGCTAAGAGATGGTAGTGGAAGACATGGCAGTAAATGAGGTGACCAGGCACCACGCAGAGTTCTAGTTCTCAGACTCTGAGGTGCGCAAGAATCATCTACGAATGCTGCAGAAGATGCACTCCTTGAATCTCTCCCGGGAGATTCTTCTTGCAGAAGATGCAAGAGGTCAGGGATGTGACAAAGGGATGAATATTTGTAAGCAGAAGTCTACAACCATATTCTTAAGAAACACAGATGTAGACAGAACACAAGGAAATGTCTGAGATAATTGCAGACAGCACCAGAAAATAAGAGAGGCAAAGAAGGAGAATCTGGCATTAGGCAGTGTTGTGGGCTCAATGACGCCTCCCGCCAAATTCATATGTCAAAGTCCTCACCCCTGGTACCTGGCAATGTGACTGTATTAGAAGATATGACCTTTAAAGAGGTAATTACAGCAAAATGAGGTTACATAGGTAGCCAATGTGATAGGTGTCCCTATACATGCAAGAAATTTGGACATCCAGAGAGGGATGACTATATGAAGATACAAGAAAAAGATGGCCATCTGCAAGCCAAGGAGAGGCCTCAGAAGAAATCAACCCTACTGACACCTTGATCTCGGACTTCCAGCCTCCAGAACTGTGAGGAAATAAGTCTAGGTTGCATAAGCCACTTGCCCTGTGGTACAGGGTTGTGGGAGCCCTGGCAGACTGTTAGAGAAGCTAAGGTGAAAAAGCAGGAAAGTCAGAAATGAAAGCAAGAGAAAGTGTACCACAAAGATGTGGGAAGGCATGGTCCACCATGTCTCATTCCACAAAGAGATCAATGACAAAGAGACCTGGGAAGAGGATAATTGTGAGGTGATGTTAGCAAGACCAGCATTAGCAAAATGATAAGGCCATAAGGAGGAGATGACTGGAAGCTGGGCACACAGGGAGCTGTGGACTCCTCTTTCTAGAAGTATGGCAATTGTGAACTGGGCTTTAGGTTGAGGCCTTGAGGCAGGGCACACTTGAGGATAAATGTTTTTAAGATGGAAGAGCTAAACATATTTGAGAATAAGAAAAAGGACCATCAAATAAGGCTATATGGAAGACTTTTTAAAAGTTTTTAAGTCTGGGGTCAACTAGAAAGGTGGAAGGAAGCTAGAACACCAGGGTAGATAGAGAAGAAGGAGAAAGGAAGGAAGAATGAGGAGAAGTGGTATAAAGTATGGGAGAAAGAGGAGGTTACACTTTTTTCTACCACAGAGAAGCAGAAAAAAGATGGATGAAATGATAAATGAATTTGACATGGAAGATGGGCAGGGAGGAAGTTGACAATCTGTGCTCCTGAAAATAGGCATATTCTGTTCTAGTAACATAAAAGGTGGGTTATCAGCTGGGAGAATTAGAGTCTGTGGGTGGGTGAATTTTTCTTTAGATTAACTGTACACACTTTGAATGGGAACCTGTATGCTTGCAGTGAAGTGTGATGACGTGGGATAACCTAACTTTATCCAATTCCCCAAATAAACAAAAGGGACCTTGGACCCACCAACTTCTATCATTTTCTCTTCAGTGGACTAATTGCATCTGAAATTGGTCCAACCTGGCTGCACAAGGAACTCTTTGGTCAACACAATACATAAAATTCAAGGGTACGAGATGAGAAAGAGAACTGTTTGGGCATGCGAGTGTGCAGCCATTTTATACAATTGAGGATGGGCTTTCCTGCATTCAGCTTCCAGCTCTTCATCGAGTTTCCTATCTATGTCAATACAGTTGTGGGTAGCAACCAGAGAGGCAAAAATAAAGAAAATTTAGTGTTTGATCTTATACAGGTCATAATCTAATAGGAAAAAGAGAAATTGCATTCAGCATAAGTGCTGTCTTGGAGGAGGGCCTTAGAGCCCTCAGTGGCTTCTTTCACTCCTGATACTCACTCACCTCGTGGTAAGTGCTTTGCTCTCCATTAGTCACTACTTATGAAATCGGCTGCTCTAATGGGGTCCCCTGAAAGTTTTTACAAAGGGCTTCAAGACCAAAGTAGTGAATTCCTAATAATGGAATTTCAGACTCTGTAACAACTGAGTGCAGTTTGGAGGAAACAGGTGTTACTTGATGCCTGTCAACCTCTCTGGGTCCACGGATGTATCAGGACCCAGGGTTTGACCGACCTGTCACATGGTCTGACAGCGCCTACAGTGGTTGAAATCGGAACCACCCAGGCGCACCCAGGACCCACTGGCATCTTTCACTGTCAGGGTGGCCATCTTGTCCTTGCCATGCAAAAAGCATCCCACTCCTCAGATCAACCACATTTGTAGCTGGCCGATCTATTTCTTGGCAACAAGAAGGCAAGCTGTTGCGTCTGCCAGCCTTCCCCACCTGTCATGTGTCTCGCTCCCCAAACAGCTGGTGAAAACCAATATCACACGGAGCGCCAGCCCCTGCTGTGATGGTAGACTTGGCCGGGGAATTAAACACACACATGTTCATTCAGGCTCCTTCTGATTTTGCAAACACATTGTGACAAGTAGCACACAATCCTGAGAAGAACCACAAAGACTTTGGTTTTCATTACATGAAACGCCTCTGGTTAAAATAAAAGAGAGAGAGAGAGAGAGAGAGAGAGAGCGCTATTTTTTTAAGCATCATGCAGTATGGGACTGCAGATTTTGGGTGGAGCCCCATGCACCCTGCCTGGAGGGTCTGTGTGCACCACTCTTCAATGCTCTGAGCTGAATTCTGCCTTGAGTTAGGCCAATCCTCCTAGCAGCAGGAAGCCAGAATGGGAATCTTTTCCCAGACATAGCCCAGCAGGGCTAAAATTTTCCCAGGCAGAGGAGTAAAACGATGGTCTTCCCTTGTCTCTGGCTCCATTTATCTATAAGGCAGCTATTTGACATGTTGCATTCCTCTGTTGTAAATAAATCCAATGATGTGAGCCTTCCAGGTTATAGTTTTACTGTCAACTATCAGGTGTCATAATCTGTATCTTGATACAATAAATTTAAGACTCTAGATCTAGTTGGATCCACCTGTCAAAATAGCCGGGCTGTGCCAATGAATATTGCCTTAAAGAGACAAGCGGCATAAAAATCAATAAACGTTTTGTTTAGTTACCGTGATTTTTAGGGTACCTTGCAAGGAGACAAGAAAACAGCAAAAGGTAGACACATGGAAGTCCTTTTTGTCACTTTCTATGCCTAAGTGTTCCACTATTCTCTGCTGAAACACACTTATTGGAATCTGTTTTAAATATTCTCAACCTGTTTTTTCTGCAGCCGCCATCACCCCTTCCACTCCTTAGATTTACCTTGTGGTATCTTTATGCTAGTCCTAGAAAACCTGCATGCAGGGAACACCCAGTGATTTATACATAAATGTGCGGTGAAGCCAATGTGACTCCTGTTTCCCTTGCATTTTCAACCTGATCTCTAAGCCAAGAAAGGAGAGGGAGACTTTGACCTTGTCTTATTTACTTTTGATTACTTTTCTTTGCCTATGAAGTAAAGTCCAAATTCCTTAACATTCAGTCAACAAACATTTGAGCCCTTAACATTTTTATAGTATGGTCCTAATATATAGTATAATCCTATACAAAAAAAAAAAAAAGTCTCTATCTACGGAAGATATGGCAGACAAACCACAAATGTTTCCTGAAAAAACAAGAGAGTGACCCAAGGGGTAAAAAAAAAGCACATATTATTTCCCTATTTGTGTGAGTGGTCTCATTGTAGAGATAAAATATTTATTTTAGAGTTATCATAACCATGTTTAAATCAATTAAGAAATAGGTAAGGAGCAGGAAGATGGAAATTTAGAGTATGTTCATTGCTGTGAATAACTGGGTTGGAAAATGTGTGTTGTGAGGCAATAATGGACTTTTTAACACAAAACCCCAGAATAAGACAAACCCACCTAGTCAAAAACACACGTTGAAGTTGTCCCCAGGAACCTTCTCAAGCAAAGAAGCAAACTATAATATCTGGCAGCCTGGCTCCGGAGAGAGGAGGAAAGGGGAAAGGGCCAAGCTATGCCCACCCAGTTTTTTATCCCAGTCTCACCAATCAGCTTGAGAAGCCAGAGTGTTCAGGGAAAAATTCCTCCCTCCTGGAAACAAGAGGAGCTGGGAATAAGTGTTCCTCTCCCATTATAATTCATCATGAAAGCTGTCCAACACAATATGTGATTACCTGACAAAGGACTAGTGTGGACAAGAATTTTAGGGGAGGTACCATGCTGGAGTAAGGAAACAAACCAGTTCAAAGGGAGTCTCAAACTGAGTCTCAAAGGGAGGATTTGAATGGAAGAAGAGGCATTCTTAGGACTGGAGGTAAGGTTTGGAACAGTGTTGGGGGAAGCTGAAAGTGAGCATAGAATTATCCAGCCTGACTTCCCCTCCCCATCCCTATCTCAACAGGCTCCAGCCACACCATTCACACTCATCACTCCCTACACATGCCTCTCACGTCCCAGTCTCTGAATCTCTGGCCGCACTGGTTTGTGTGGCTGCCTGCCCTCCCACCTCACCTCTACCTGTAGGTGCTCTAAATATTCTCCAACATCCACCTCAAAGGCTGCTCCTCCAGAACACACTTCCAGACCTCCTTGCCAAACCCTCCCTAAACGAAATTCTGTGCTCGACTCCTGGATCTCGCCTGGATTTTCCTCCTGGCACTTATCATATTCTGTACTCTTTCTTAGTCATTATTAAATATACCTGTCTCCCTAACAATACTATAAAATGTGACCAGACATGGTGGCTCAAGCCTGTAATCCCAGCACTTTGGGAGGCCAAGATGGGCAGATCACTTGAGGTCAGGAGTTTGAGACCAGCCTGGCCAACATGGTGAAACCCCATCTCTACTAAAAATACAAAAATTAGCCAGGCATGGTTGTGGACGCCTATAATCCCAGCTACTCTGGAAGCTGAAGCAGGAGAATAGCTTGCACCAGCAATGCGGAGGTTGCAGTAACCTGAGATGGCACCACTGCACTCCAGACTGAGCAACAAGAGTGAAACTCCATCTCAAAAAAAAAAGACTATAAAATCCAGTAGGATAAAGAACCTTTCTTTTTATCCCTCAAAAGTCTAGGATCGCCTGTGTTCAATGAATGTATTTTAATTATAGGAATCTCAAGCATTGGAGTATTACTTGGTATATACTTGGATAAAAATAACTTTTTAGTTTGCTGCAAAATCTTCATACCACGACATTTTAAAAGGAACAGAAAAGCTTCCCGCTGGCTTGTTCTGTCTCTCTCTAACAAAAGAAGCAAGTTAGGGCTATTTAAAAAAACTGCAAGTTGGATTCCCAAACTCAACTGCTATCACAATCTCTAGCTCAAATGTGAAATTAACTCAGGTGTCCTTAATGGTAGGAAAAAGCCTTTAGGCACAGGGAAAACTATTTATGGCTACTTTGGACTTTAAAATTATTATGATTTATTAAAGATACTAATCAAAACTCTTTACATTTTACCTAAGCTTTTAAATTTAATTTATAATTCAGTAAAGATCTTTAAAGATTTATAATCTTATATATCTTAATTATGTATAACATATTATGTATAATATGATAAATTTAGAAACCATTCATAAGGAGTCTTCTACAACTTCATCAATTGCCTTAAACTGCATACCAAAATGTAATATGTTTGATTTCTCTTATGTTCCTCAACTGCCTCTAAGCACTAGAACCTTTCTAAAATATATTTTTATAAATGAAATAAATGTAATGCATAAGCTTGACAAATTTTAGATTTTATTAATATATTAAAACTGTTTACACAATTAGTAAACTTAGAACTTTTGAAGCACAATAATGTCAACTATATTTTACATTTGAATCATGAGGCCTATTTGTTAGATATCTTGATTTGGCCACTATTTAAATTGCCCAAACATGTACAAATAGATGATTCTTAAATAGGGCATTGTGGGTCAGGTTTACTTAGTTATTTCTATAACTATGCTCATCATTCCCAGGATTAAATGGTGTTTATGGATTTCCACACAAGTGGGGGTTTCCAGCTTGTTCCAATTCAGTTGACTAAGATTAATTATTAACCAGAGAAATTTGGGGCTGAGGTGCACAAGAAATCAGTTTCTTACCCGAGAAACTGATAAATCGTGTGGAATCTTAGTCATTGTATCAGTGAATCTAACATCCTACAGAAGACTAGGCCTCCCAGCTGACAACCCTGGACTAAAATTCCATATTACTTAATTCTTCCCTCAGATTTGAGCTCTTTTCATCTCTTTTTCAGGCACAGTTAACTTCCTTCTCTGCTTCTTTGGGCTATATCATCTGATTTCAGTAGATCGGATTCAAGAATATTTTTTTCTTTTATTTTTTCCTGTTCTGTGAAGACCTCCACTTTTTTTTTTTTTTTTTTTTTTTCACTGCAGCCTCAACATCCCGGGCTTAAACAGTCCTCCCACCTCAGCCTGGGACCACAGGCTGAGTAGCTGGGACCACAGGCACGTACCACCACACCTGGCTAATTTTTTACAACATTTTTGTAGAGATGGGGTATCACTCTGTTAAATAGAGTATTGTGGGTCAGGTTTACTTAATTATTTCTATAACTATGCTCATTATTCCCAGGGTTAAACAGTGTTTATGGATTTCCAAACAAATGGGTGTTTCCAGCTTGTTCCAATTTAGTTGACCAAGATTAATTATTAACCAGAGAAATTTGGGGCTGAGGTGCAGAAGAAATCAAACTCCTGGGCTTCAGCAATCCTCCTGCCTCAGCCTCCCAAAGTGCTAGGATTACAGGTGTGAGCTGCCGTGCCTCACCCCCAATTCTTAAAGATAGTAATATGACACCTCGTTGGGTTCTACATATCTCTCATGGCTTTGTGAAACTCTTTAGTTATAATAGTAAAGTCACGCTATTAAAGACAAACACACGGAAAAGACGTTTTACACCGCAGCTCCTGACCTTACTCAAACTGGACTCCCTCTTTGAATACTGATGTTCCCTCCCTTGCTCTGCTTTTTCCATAGCACCTACCACCTTCAAACATGATGTAACATAACGTCACTTGATTATTAAGTTTTCTCCCCACCAACTAGAATATGAACTCCATGAGGGCAGAGAGTTTTGCTGTCTTGCCCAATGATACATCCTTGCACCTAGAACAGTGCTTGACAGTTATTAGGCACTCAGCAAAGATATGTTGAATCACTGATCATGAGAGAAATGCAAATCAAAGCCCCAATGACACACCATCTCACACCAGTCGGAATGGCGATTATTAAAAAGTCAAGAAACAACAGATGCTGGCGAGGCTGTGGAGAAAATGGAATGCTTTTACACTGTTGGTGGGAATGTAAATTAGTTCAACCATTGTGGAAGACAGTGTGGCAATCCCTCAAAGATCTAGAAGCAGAAATACCAGTTAACCCAGCAATCCCATTACTGGTTATATACCCAAAGGAATATAAATTTTTCTATTGTAAAGATACAAGCATGCATATGTTCACTGCAGCACTATTCACAATAGCAAAGACATGGAATCAACCCAAATGGCCATCAATGATAGACTGAATAAAGAAAATGTGGCACATATACACTGTGGAATACTATGCAGCCATAAAAAGAAACAAGATCACGTCCTTTGCAGGGACATGATCATTATCCTCAGCAAACTAATGCAGGAACAGAAAACCAAATACCACATGTTCTCACTTACAAGTGGGAGCTGAACAATGAGAACACATGGACACATGGTGGGAACAACACACACTGGGGCCTGTCAGGGAGGGGTGGGGGCAGAAGAGCATCAGGAAGAATAGCTAATGGATGCTCTGCTTAATACCTGGGTGATGAGTCGATCTGTGCAACAAACACATGTTTACCTATGTAATGAACCTACTACACATCCTGCACATGTACCCTGGAACTTAAAATAAAAGTTGATGCAAATAAAGAGAAAACATGTATATTAAAGCAATGAAAAAAGAAAATCCATTTACCACAATTACCACATTTTCAAAATTACCTTTGTGTCTTGGTGACCAGGGTCTAAGATATACTGTTTTATTTTCTTTTTTTAAGACGGAGTCTCGCCTTGTCGCCCAGGCTGGAGTGCAGTGGTGTGATCTCGGCTCACTACAAGCTCCGCCGCCCGGGTTCAAGTCATTCTCCTGCCTCAGCCTCCTGAGTAGCTGGGACTACAGGCACCCGCCACCACGCCCGGCTAAATTTTGTATTTTAGTAGAGACGAGGTTTCACCGTGTTAGCCAGGATGGTCTTGATCTCCTGACCTCGTGATCCTCCTACCTCAGCCTCCCAGAGTGCTGGGATTACAGGCTGTTTTCTTAAAGTAGAAATATAAAAGCTACACTACTGGAACATCAATAAAAGCCCAAAGCCTGATGTGTAAACATGTTAAATATGTTATTTCTATTGCACAGGGGATTGTTCAAACCCTTGAGTTTGCTAACAGTGTTAAACAGAGCCAAGAGTCAAAAAAAAAAAAAGAAAAAAGAAGAAGGTATGACTATAAGCTGGATTGGCTACGTAATTTGCAGAGCCCATAGTAAAATAAAAATATAAAGCCCTTGTTCAAAAGTTGTGAAGAATTTCAACATGGCAACAGTGGAGTATTAGACCAAGTATGGGCCCCATCTAACTAAGCACAGGGTCCTGTGCAACAACACAAATCATGCACCCATAAAGCCGGCCCTGAATGTGAGTGCGTATATGTACATGTGGTGGCACATGGTGCATGGAATGGTAATCATTTTCGTGCATGTTTCTGACCTACTTCATTGTAAACTTGTGGACAGGGTTTCCATGTTCTTCATCTTTCTACCTCCAATACTTAGCACCGTGCCTGGCAACAAACCAGTAGATGTTTGCTGAATGCATATAGAGATGGTTATAAAAGAATGCTCTGATAAAGAGAATTTCAAATTCAGAAAACACTTTTAGTCTCTGTTATCCCATGGGTGCACTATAGGCACCACTAAAGGTATAAGGTATTTTCAGTATTCACATCTTATTTGGGAATCCTCGGGTCTGGAATCATTCTCGAAAACATCCAATAAAGAATCATTAGCTATACTTAGAGCACCTCTCTTTTCACAGAGAGAACTGGCACCAAGCAAGAGCGAGGAACCAGACACCAGTTATGGAAAATGTATCCCCACATCATATCATGGGAGCCTAGTTCACAGACACTGCCAATGGAAATTGCAGAAATAGATCAACTGCAAAATGTTACATAGGGGGCCCAAGTGCTACATTAATTATCAGTGAATAAATTACACGTAAAATTTGAGAACATGTTTTCATCAAATAAGTATTTGTGAAGGTAAATTTTAGCTTATGCCATATGCATAATTTGGTTGCATTGCTACCATATGAATAAGTACCTTCATAAAGATAATTTGTGAACAAGTCAAGCAGACAAAATAATTGTTACTAGTATTTAGTTTTGTCCTTAAACACAGAGCTCAGTAAGATCTCTTTCTATTGACATTTTATCCTCTGTATCCCTAAAATAATCTAAATCATTTAATTACAGAATTAATCAGTAAGGATTTAAAACTAAGCTGGAAAGGCGTGAAACAGGATGGATGGAGCGGAGCGATGCTGTTCCCCACGGTGAGAAAGAGAGAAAGTCTTGCATCACCAAGGGCGAGTCTGGGTGACTGAGAGGTCATAACTTGATGAGTGAAGATAGAGTCAAGACAGAAAAATAAAGTCAAGAAAGCCAGTGCTGCTGGGGAAACAAACATGCAAAGCATAACTCACAGTTCTGGCAAACCCCCCATATTTTCAGTCTCTGTCAGGACATAAATCAGATTTGTAGTTAACCATTTGACCGTTTACCTGAGGTCAGTAAGTCTCGGGGAAAAGCATGTTCATGCATGCCTCCTTAGTGGGTTCTAGAATTCTTCCCTCTTCCATTCCCCAAATGTTTATCAGTCTAATGTCTGAGCAGGGGAATGCAGAGCAGGCAAGATGTATAGAGAGGCCCCAGGAAGGGAAGTCTGTTCATCATTCCTTGTGTCACTAAGACAGCACTGCAGAAGAGGTAAGCACAGAGCACAATGGATGAGAGGCAATTTTTTTTTTTTTTTTTTTTTGAGATAGTTCCGTTGCCCATGCTGGAGTGTCGTGGTACGACCTTGGCTCACTGCAACCTTCATCTTCCAGGTTCAAGTGATTCTCCTGCCTCAGCCTCCTGAGTAGCTGGGATTATAGGCATGTGCCACCACACCCAGATAATTTTTCTATTTTTAGTAGAGATGGGGTTTCACCATGTTGGCCAGGCTGGTCTTAAAACTCCTGACCTCAAGTGATCATCCACCTTGGCCTCCCAAAGTGCTGGGATTACAGGCGGGACATCTCCACGGGATAGGGAAAAGCCAGAGGGAGCCTCTTAGCCTCCCAGAACACAATCACATCCAGGAGGTACTTCTTTCTTCTATCTCTGTCATAGCAGGCAGGACCAGCAGACCCAGAGTGGTTGGAGCAGAGGAAGCGGGAGGGTCTTGCACAAGGTGTTTAAAGCAGAAGACAGCAGCGGCTGAAGCAGCACAACACAGTGACATCCTGGGAGAGAGTCCAGGGAGCTCACTCAGCTTAGCGGGCTTGGAGATCCAGAGTGAGCTGCAAGATGTCCCCATGAGTCTGTGTCCTTGCCTGTAAGATGGACCAGGAGCTTTCTGCACCATCTTCACTTACTTAACAAACATGATGGTTCGTCTGCAGTTTTCTAGTAAATACAAAGGTTTGTTAGGTTTTCCTTTGAAGATAAAGTGTTTGCATAAAACATAAGGGAAAAACTGCACTCCAGTTGCTGGAAGAATGCTGCCTTAAATAATTTGCAAATCCTAAATAAATAAAGAATACTTTCTAAAATGTCTTTCAGAACAAAATGGAAATAAAAATACAAAAAGAATTCAACTCACAAATAAGGTCAAGCAAGATTTGAGGACAAAAAAAATCAAAGACTCAACGTAATATAATGCAGGGAAATTTTTGGCAAGCAGAAGAAAATGTGGAAGTACTTTGTCTCTCTTACAACCCAGCCCTAGGCTAGACATGAAAATCCGGTAATGATAAATTAGACTAACCCAATAAGTGGGTGTATGTACACCTGACATTTGTATCAATAGGATATACACTAGACACAAATTATCCAGACTGTAGTTCTGCAAAGACTAGTTAGAAAAAAGATCAAAGCCTATTTGAAGTGCAAGAATTGTAATTTTAAAATTAAGAGAAAGGATAACAGATTAAATTGAGTAGTTCCTGTTGCCCACTATGATAAACCTTCAAAGTCCTCATTACTCTTTCTTCTAAAATCAACAACCAGGACAACAAAAGAGAAGGGAGTGGGTGGTGTGTTGCTCTGTCTTTACTGGGGGAAGGGAAGTCTAGTGGGAATTTAGAAGGAAGCCACTTCTCAATCTTCTGGCCCTACAAGGATGCAAATCACTTCACATTTTCACCCCTAATAAATTTATGTAACTTGCCCAAATAAGGGATTGCTATCCTTGCCAAAGTTACAAAACAATGCCTCTACATTCCACTCAATACACAATTGGAATTCAGGAGAGTAAGTGAATGTATCTCAATTGTCCCACAGTTCCTAGCACCCTTGGGATTTCTTCCTTTATTTTATGTAATATCCTTTATAGATACCAGAGCAGTGTGTTCCCACAGTTAAGGCAGAATAAGTATCTGATGAGTGAACACATGAGCCAAAGAAGAAAAGAATGTGGGAACCGAAGAGAAACTCATTGATAATGATGATGGGTTACAGGAATGTTTAAATCCATCCTCTGGCTTCTCCTCACTTCTCCAGGTTTCCAGTCTTGCCAACCTCTCCAGCCCTCCTCTGATACCTCCAATTTCTGGGCTCTTTTGCCAGGGAGAGGTGGCCAAAAGAATGATGCTTAAACACATCAATTGTATTACGTTTAAGAAAATTTATCAAAATGGATAAAAATTTGTTTTTAATCTGATGCTAAATCAGGAATATAAGTCTTCTTTATTCCTTTAATTCTTTCTCAATTTCATGTTACTAAAATAACAAAGAAATGGCTGTGGCACTATTAACCATCTTTGGTTCCTCTGCCTGCAGCCTCAAATTGTCAGTGGCATTGCAACAAAACATACAAAATCTTGTGCTCCAACAATTTGATTTTTTCCTACTTCCTCTATAAGTTAGTTTGTATGATTTCCCCACAGAGCCTCTCTTTTAGTTTTACCCCAGCCGAGACCCTAAAATGTTTTTCTCGTAACCCCCTCTCCTTTCCCTCTCCAATGCCATTTAGATGCTACCTGTGATTTCATGACTCACACATTCCTTCCTCTGACTTGCTGTAACTTTTCAAGAAACACAGCTCAGCCCTTACTGTGTGCTGCTGCTCCGGAGTTTCCTCTGATGATCTGGTAAGTCGTTGTTTTGCTTGTGCTTGCATGCAGAACTCATGCTTACTTGCTAATCTATTAAAACCACAGATCTGTCTCTGTTTTCCAAGAGAAATATTCTCAGTGTTATAATTTGTTCCATATCATGTTGGTTCTCTCCAGCAAAAATGACATCCAAGGTCACAGCTTTCTGAGTTTCTACATCCTTAAAACTCTGTGACACAGTACTTCTGCATTAAAAGAAGCAGTTATGTTTCTCACCAAATTGGGATCCTCTCTGTTGAACAAAAATTTACAACATTCTTGCATTGGGCATCATTTCAATTCACTTTGTCATTTTTCTTTCATTTGCATATTTATATGCCCAACAACACTTAATAAACACCTGTGTGTAAGATACTTTTTAAAGTCATTTCTCTTTTTTTTCTGGAGAATGTCAATACACTGAAAATAATTTTGTCTGATAGATGTTGCATAAACACATAGGTACAAATGACAGAGAAGCCACAGCAAATGACAGCTCTGGATCTGCAATGTGGTTCTCAGAATCAGCCCACTGCTTTAAACTTCATATGCTGTAAGTTTACAGCTGCACTGGCTAAGTCCACGTTGCTGCCTGACATCACCAGTGTCTACAGAAGAAGGTCTCCTGACAGTGTGTTGACAAAATATGCTCAATTAGGGTTGATTAGGTCCATTTGGCATTTGTTTCCATTTGTGTCTGCCTTTTGATGTCTAGAAAAGTGCCTCTTGTTAACCAAGTCACCCTGTTTGAAAGAAACTCCCTCTGATTTGGAGCCTTGCGTGGCCAGACTTGCTTCCTCTCCTTTCACTCGGTTTAAGTGAGGTCTGGTCTGTAACTTCAGGCTGCAGACTTAAAGGGGTTGACCAGAGAAGGGAAGGAAGGAAGAAACCTGGGACCGTCCCCTCTGCTCCTGGATGCTGCTTGAATGGCTTCTTGGTCCATTAGTATGTTTGTTTTCTGTTTTAAATCTTCATCTTCTCTGTTTCTCACCAACCACTTCATGGATTATTTGAGGGTGGAGTTGTAGTTTTTACAAGGAGTAATTTCACCTGAGACTTTTATGATCATTGAGAATCTAGCCCTGGAGGAGTGGAGTCAGGAAGCCTGAGTTCCAGCCGCGACTGTCAAAAATTAGCAAAACACAACAGCTGAGGTGAATATTAGCATTACATGTCATTTAATCATCAAGTTAATTTTTCCCTTTTTACAACAAAATCAAACAAAAGAGAAAACAAGAAATTGAGGTAATTTATAGAGAGACATACAACAGGTTAAAAAAATAACATGAATAATGTAAGAATATGTAAGAAAAGATGAACAAAATTAACAATATACAAAATGTAAAACTACGATGCTAGTCGGGTTTTTAATTAGTTGCAAGGATTCCTAGCAATCAAAGCAAGAAATATTACTTAGATCTTATTTTCTCAAGTCTCTTATCTGTAAAGTTGGAACAAAAAAACACATCGAAATTATTAGGTGATCATGGGTGTAAACGTTTCTTCCCTAGTGTCTAACACTGACTAACCATTCAAAAATTAAATTTGAATTTAAATATTTCTTGGGCACCTGCTACATAGCAAAGCCACTTTAAGAGTTTTAACTTCTATATAATGTCAAGATGTTATTTTATTAACTTGTATATTAGAGCTACAATATGTTAATATATTTATTGCCTCTAATTATCTCATTACCAACAGTGGCTAGCAAGCGGGTCACAGTACAATTTTTATTTTCCTATGAAGAATTTGGAATTTTTAAAATCACCTTCACTATTTCTATAAATCTAGGAAAAACTTGTTTCAATAGACATTTATACAGCAAAAATATGTAATCTTTAATGTAGTCTTCAATGATATCACATATTTCTAGTTCATATTTTATAAAAGTTGGAATAAGCTTTATTTTCTGGTAGTTTTCTTATTTAATGAATAATTAACAATTAATCATTTGATTATTCAATACACACAGACAAAAAACACACCCACACAGAATATACACCTACACACGCATACATATACACACATACACATGCAAACACTCAGTAATGGCTAGAATTGATAATTAACATTTCAAAGATGAAGACATAAAAGTTTGAGATGACTGAATTTATTTACAGCGCATCCGCTTCATCCAAATACAGAGGAAACTGCCTTGCACATCTCACATTAACCTTACTATAGCTTGCTGTTGTTTGTGGTTTAATCTACACATGACAAACACTTTATCTTTGTTACTTTCCTGGATTTTTACATGGGCTGAACTTAGACAGCTGGGCATTGCTCTGTCAAATCCTATCACGCTTTGAAAAGAAATTTTCAGAGTCTGTATTGAAAGATTAAACTATTTCTCACTATATTATTTAATTTTTAATATTTTGGGAGAGACCACAACTTCAGAAAAGTCTGAAAGGGGTGATTGTTAGACCTAGAAATTGTACTTTTGCTACTGGGAAGTGGGGGAGGCTGAATAATCTTCCTTTCAACAGGCTTCTAAGAATGTCTCTAATGCACTTTGGTAATGTCCTTTAGGGCTACACTGCTCCTCTCTCCACTGGCCCCAAGACTGTGACTCTGTTTAATAAGCATGAGATAGTAACAATCACACCAGATTGTCCATCGGTAATTTGAGACTCCTGGAAGAAAAGTAATACACAGTAGCTTATGTTGGACTTCAATAGCTGACTTTCTTTCAGAGTGTTGGTGACAGAGGAGATGTTTCTCATGCCCTGTCTGAATGGCATGTTCAGTCAGGCAAGTGTGAGTACAAACCTCAGGACTTGTTAATAGTAAGAGTCTGGGCAAACAGTTTAACCACATTAAGCCTAATCTTCCCTGTTTAAAAAATAAAGATAATACTTCATAACCCACAGGATGCATTTGAAAGTGACTGGCCCATAACAGGCTCTAAAAAGAGTAGTTTGCTTTTCTCAATTTATTATTCATGGTACCAAAACAATTATTGCAGGGAAAATGTCTTATAGAGACAAAGAAATGATTTAATTGTTAATTAAATTGTTAATTTAAATTAAATAATTTAATTTAATTTTACTCTTCAACTGTCTGCTTTAGTAAATTAAAAGAGTCTTAGAAAAGGTTAAAAGGTTTTCAAACTAAAAGCATCTTTTTATTGATCGCAATATTGTTAGTAATTAATAATAGCATCTTGATCAGTTCTAGATTTTTGCCTAACAGAAAAGTAATGTTATTTGTTGAACAAGAAATTTAAAAGATAATGTAATCCCTTATTAATTTTGGAGCATTTTTCAGCTGTTAGTTTGGAATAAACGTTACAGAATGTTTAACCCTGCCCCCTAGCAATACATCACCCAAACAGATTATTTTGGCAACAAAAAGAGGCAATGTTTGTGAATTGTGTACAAGTGATAGTTTTGACTTGCTTTTGGTTTCTGCTACATCTGCTTCTATGTAAGAGATAGTCTAGTTCATTTGAGTGTCCGTGACAGTTCATCTGAAATCTGGTGGGGGCGAAAGCGCCAGCAGCTGCGGCGAACTTCAGATAGACAGCGGGACTTCTATTGACAGCATGACAGCAATGGCTTCTCAATTACCTGGAATTCAGTGGCTCCAAGTGGTTGCATTTTCCCCCCAAACTTGAGCCAATAGTCTCATGAATAGATTTAGAAAATTACAGCATCATATATTTACAAAAACTTTGACACGAATCCTCTTTCTTTCAAATGTGATTCACTCTTTTGATAAGTGGCTGGTAGATGTTAGGCTTGATTTATGCTAAAAATCAATTCCATTGTTGTAATCCAATCTAAATGATATGGATATTGACATCTGCACAATGTCGAGTGCCTGTCTGGGCAGGTCATTAGTTGTTTCTATATCCTACTAAATGCTCAAACAAAAAACAAATTTTGTCAAATAATCATTTCCCAAGAAACTTTCATGTAGAGATATAGCCCTAGTCAAACTGCAGATGCAATGTAAGGATTCACATTGACTTAGTATCAGAAATGAAAAGGGATGTAAAAACCTGTGATTATTATTTTTAGGAAGTAAAAGATCCAATTTAAGATGTTTACCCCAGATACCATGGAAAGAAGCAAACGGTGTCAAGAAAAACCTGACTCTATCCAAGATAATCATGATTAAATAATGTGTCTGGGAATGTGCACCATTACCCTGCAAAAATTCAAACCATTATAGACATTTCCATAATTATGTCTTACATATTTCCTTTACTGGAAAAGTTGAGTTCTTTTTTTTTTTATTTATTTATTTTTTTGTCCTATTTCTGTTATTTAGATTTTGTTTCCTTTCAGGAAAACAGAAAAGGATGAGAGAAGATAAAATATATTATGTATTTCTTTCTTAATTCCATTTAAATCTTTAGAATTCAACCCATCATACCTCCTCCTAAAGCTTCAAACCCACTTATTATTTCACTCACATTTATATCATAGTTCACACAGGTTTGCTCTCTAACCACACAAATGCATGTTTTCCTGAGTTACTGCGTCTTTCTAGCCTATTAGCCTGAGTGAATGCAGCTTTTTTCCCCAAAACTTTCTCTCGGTAAGATTTTCAGGCCAGGCATGATGGCTCACACCTGTAATCCCCACACTTTGGGATGCCAAGGTGTGAGGACTGCTTGAGGTCAGGAGTTCAACACTAGCCAGGGCAACATAGTGAGAGCTTGTCTCTACAAAAAAGTAAAAGTAATAAAAAAAAAAAAATTAGCCTGTAATTGAGCACTTTGGGAGGCTGAGGGAGGAGGATCACTTAGACTAGCCTGCACAACATAGTGAGACCCTATCTCTACAAAAACAAAAAAATTTAAAAATGATCCGGGTGTAGAGGCGCATGCCTGTGGTCCCAGCTACTCAGGAGGCATAGGTGGGAGGACCGCTCAAGCCCAGAAGGCTGAGGCTACAGTGAGCTGTGATCACACCACTGTACTCCACCCTGGGTGACAAAGCAGGACCCTGTCTCAAAAATAAATAAATAAAGAATAATATTTTCATGCACTTCATAAATTATTAGCAGATCTCCAGCGTTGATGATACCAGATTCACTGAGGAAGGCCATGGCGTGAAACTGCTGCAGCTTAGGAGAACACGTGTGTCTACAGCATTTGCTCCATCACATCCAGCAGCGTCTGGGTGAAAACACCCTGCCAGCAACACACTGGCCAGCAGCAGCTGCCTCTCCAAAGAGTTCATTGTCAACTACATCATTTAAAAGGAAGGCCCCAGGGAGTCCCAGAGGACATGTCAGAGGTCATGTACCCAGCCTCCCACTTTATATAAACAGAAAGCAAGACCTGAAGAGTAAGTATATTTTCTGTGATTGGGGTATCCTACCAACATGCACTCCCAAACTGAAGTATTCAGTTGTAGGTTCAGCTGGCCAACGTTAGGAAAACTTAGGACCAGGTGCATTTCATTCATTACTGGCTTCCCAATGACCCTGTTAGCACCCCAGTATCACCTACGGGACTCATATCAATCACCAATTCTCATGCTACAATTAACAGACTGCTGCCTCCTCCATTTCTGATAAGGGCATGAGATACGATTTCAATCTATTGGGTTTTATGAAAAGATTGACACACAAAGGCAAGACACACAAACATTCTGGAAAGAGGAAGTTAGGAAGATATTTGGGGTCTGGGACCCTTACAATGCCCCTCAGCTCCCCTCACTACATAAGGACTGCTCGAGGGCGAAGGCAGCTAACCCTGGAGAGTGTGTGGGTACTGCCCTCGCCTGACCTTGGTCCACAGGGAGAAGCCGCAGGAACATTTGTACACCCACATGGTTCAAATGAACTCTGTACATCTGTAGTGGGCCTTCTTCTTTTGCCTAAGGTAAAGTGGAAACATGATAAAATTAACTATTGTCTAGGTGATTTAAAATTCCAGTATGTGAATAGTCAAATTGGATCAATCCACTTCAAAATAATCAGCCTAACCCTGTCATGGACTGACTCCTTCAGTTTAATGTATGCGACTAAAGAAAACAATGGATTTCTAACTTATGGTTTTAATTTCTAGTAAATATGAAACATTTCAACTATTGAAAAAGTACATACATTTTCCATGGAATTACCTAGATAACAGCCTCTCACATCTCTATTTCTCTCCACTCTGCCAATTGAGATAGGGCCAAAGGGGAAGATAAATATGACTAGTTTAGCAAAACAATTGTACCATGTAAACAAAGCAAATACACAGTCGACTTTTTAAAATTCTGTCCTGTATTTCTACAATATCAGCAAAACAGAATATTTCTTGGGATCTTTCATGGCTACAGAATATTTTGCACAGTCCCTGTCAAGAGGCCACATGCCAATGTGTTTTAATACACTTCCAGAGTATAGACACAAAACATGAGATAAAATACTGGATTTAAGTTCAAGTCTTGTGGCCCCAGACAGAGCTGATAGATTGGCACTGAAGGATTCTCATCAGCCTCCAGGTTCCCCAGGGAGGCTTAAGGATATCCAAGAAACAATAAGGCGGGAAGGGAAGGATTCTTTCTCATTTTTTAATAGGATTTCCCGAAACCTGAAATCAACTCAAATACTTAATGTTAAAAATTCAAATTTTATTCAGCAACAAGGAACAAAGGGATTAAAAGGCAGTTGGTGCAATGCAGAGATCCTATGCTGAGAAGAAGGTTGCATTTTCAATTCTGTCACTCACTCACGGGGGCCCTTAGGGAAGTCATGTCCAGGCCTCCATTCCCTCAACTCAGAAGTGAACAGGATGCCCTCTTGCTTCCCTCCTGCGTCTATCACATGGTAATTGTACTCAGTGGCCTGGTGGGATGTACAAAAGTGTGTGTGTAGGCCAGTCGTGGTGGCTCACACCTGTAATCCCAGCACTTTGGGAGGCCAAGGCAGGCAGATCACTTGAGGTCAGGAGTTCAACACCAGCCTGGCCAACATGGCGAAACCCCGTCTGCACTAAAAATACAAAAAAAAAAAAATAGCCAGGTGTGGTAGCAGACACTTGTAATCCCAGCCACTCAGGAGGCTGAGGCAGGAGAATTGCTTGAACTCAGGAGGCGGAGGTTGCAGTGAGCCAAGATCATGCCACTGCACTCCAGCCTGGGTGACAGAAGCGAGACTCTGTCTAAAAAAAAAAAAAAAAAAAAAAAAAAAAAAAAAAAAAAAAAAGGAAAGAAAAACGTATGCATAACTTTATAAAATTCTTCAAAATACCTTAACATCAACTCTAAAATTATTGAGGACAATCTAGGTAATTTTTCAAGAAAAGCTCAAGTACGTCATTTGCATGATCTTCAATATCCACTTCTTCACTGTGGTTCCCACCCAGCTTTTAGACCTGATTGTCCTCCAGTATTCTCTACTGCAAAGAAGTCATAACCTCATAATTCATCCATAGGCTCAAGGCAGAAATAAAGAGGAAGCCATGACACTGCTCTTTCCCTCACCCTCCTCTTCTGCTCCATCGCCAGCCTTCCTGCCTTTCTCCAACTCCACTGTCTGCACTTGAACTTCAGCAACCTGAGGCTCAAATCCACTCTGACTTTTTCCCAAACTATGGACTCTACCACTGCCAAAAGGACCTTTTTTTTGCCCTTGTTATAAAATTAACTTTATTTACTGAGGTAGTACACTGCTAATGTGCTGTGATTGTGTAATGCAGTGTAGAAAGATAATTATTTGCAAAACTACAACAAAGAAACAAGTATGCATATACTTTCTGATATTTCAGGTTCACTGCAATGACTATGGAAGATAAATCAACAAATTATTATGAGAATTTGGAAGAGATCAATTTGAGAAAGCAGGAAAAATTCATAGGGGACACAATAGCTGAGTCAGATGACAAATCAGTGAGCTCCCCTCCCCCCACAAATCAATTTATCCAGAATATCAGGAGGGTGCAGCCCAGTGATCCAAATTGTAAGGAACCTCTTCAGGCAATTTTTTTTTTTTTTTTTTGAGATGGAGTCTCACTATATTGCCCAGGCTGGAGTGCAGTGGCACAGTCTTGGCTCACTGCAACCTCCGCCTCCCAGATTCAAGTGATTCTCCTGCCTCAGTCTCCCGAGTAGCTAAGGTTACAGGAATGTACCACCACACCCAGCTAATTTTTGTGTTTTTAGTAGAGACGAGGTTCACCATGTTGGCCAGGCTGATCTTGAACTCCTGACCTCAGGTGATCCACCTGCCTCGGCCTCCCAAAGTGCTGGGATTACAGATGTGAGCCACTGCGCCTGGCCCAGGCAATTCTTATGCATTCTAATGGTTGAGGACCACAACCTAAGTGATGGCACTTCTGTGTGTGTTATTTTATTAGGTAAAATAGTGACAGAGAAAAAGGGAGTGCAGAAAGACAATTTAGTGGGAAAATCACCTAAAGACAGGAACACTTGGGATTTTATATTATATATAAAACCATCAGGCTAGATTAAAACTTTCTTAAGTTGACAATGTATAGCCATAACAGATTTTCCTCAGAGCACTACGGTAACTATTTTATGGCTTAGGAGCATTATCTCTGTAAAAGTCAGTTCTGATCATGTCTCTCCCATGTGCACACATATACGCACACACCACACGCTCTCAAAACTCTTCTTCAATTATCTTCAATCTCAGCATAAACAAGTACAACTGGAGGGAACCTCCCTCTTTTCACTTACCCGATGCTTCCTCCTTTCTGACATTGCAGGCCAGAGCCTCTTCCCCAGAGAAGCTTCTCCATCCTTCCTGACCACTCGGATCCCTCTATGGTGGCTCCTCAGAGACTGTTCTCCTTTGCACCACTTGCTCCATTTGTAATTCTACCTTTATTTTTGTAGTTCTTCTGTCACCCCAATGAGACTGCAAGCTCCCTGAAGGCAGAGACCATATCCACTTTTGTTCAAAGTTGTAGCCATAGCAGCTAGCCCAATGTTTGACATATTTTGAGTGTTCAACAAAAACTAATGGGATGAACGTTGAGTGCCATATTACAAAGGTGCATTTGGTAAGCCCAAGACATTCTCAGAGTGTTCTATGAATCATTATTCAGTGTTAATC
The DNA here is from genome assembly GCF_001698545.2 of Rhinopithecus bieti. Classification (NCBI taxonomy): domain Eukaryota; kingdom Metazoa; phylum Chordata; class Mammalia; order Primates; family Cercopithecidae; genus Rhinopithecus; species Rhinopithecus bieti. The sequence goes on from NW_016803102.1 coordinate 1,051,829, forward strand.
ATCCAACAAATACTTACAACAAGCTAAGCAGTGTTCTAGGCAATACGGATCTAGTGACGAGCATAACATGTGTCCCTTGCCCCACGCTACCCATATTTTAGCATCTGTTATAAACTGAACGTTGGATTTGTGGTGTAGTTTCTACCAGTCGAGTAGGCGGGATTATAGGAATTCCACCACTAATCAGTTCTAGAATCTTGAACCAGCTGCCCAACTTCTTCACCTTCCATTTCTTCTTTAACATGAGAAAGTTGGATAAGACGATCTCTAAGTTCTCTTCTACCAATTTTGTTATTAGTGCTTTCTAAATAAGATTCTATAGGTGTCGTTGATATAAAGTAATGGCTTAGCAAAAATACTTAACAGCTCACTAGTGACTGACTAAAAGTTTGACATTTTCTGACTCCCAAATACTTAATGAGTTGATTATCTTGAGTCTTTAATGGCAGTAGTATGAACCTTGAACCAAAATCTTTAAAACTACTGCCCTAAAACTTCTGTCCAAGGAAGACCAGTCTCCTCATTTGTCCCTTAATAAGGGACAAATGAACAAGTACATAAGGTGAAAAATAAAATTAAATATGTGTTATTTCCTTCAACCAAAGAGTAAACTTACATATTGTTTGGTGAGGGAAGAATTAATCATGAAAACATTTCATCAAAATTTAGGAACAATGTCCAAGTGAAAAAAGGGAAAATAATCACCCAAAACTATCTTGTAGATAGTTACAAAATTTAAAAATGATCCAAAAAAAGTTTTCCTTCTACATCATGTTTCAACATGGAAGTGACTTTACAAACTTACACCGTTCAAAATTTTAATTTTTCAAAACATGGAAACAGGGGCCCAGGAGTGAAGCAATTTGGGCAAGGTCAAAGGGCATTGATGACAGTATCTGGCATGAACTCCTTCAGTTGTGCATATGGGGACAACGAAGGTCACTGACTCCAGAATAAAACACAAGGTTCCTCTGTTACACTTTCTGCCAGTTAGTCACTCATGTATTTGATAAACTCTACTTTCAAAATGCAAAATTATACTGAGAAGAATGAAGTGAACAAGCAATTTTCCAGCCCTGTGCAATTCTGTAGGGTGGATAAAGAGCAGAGTGCAAGATAAAAGGTACCAGGACAGCAAACCCTGAGGAAGCTGGTGGGACAGCTGGGTGGGGCCCCGTGGATGCCTCTGTATAGGTCCTTAAAGTGAAAAGGGTGTTTTCAATTTTCATTTTGATTTATTCTCATTTTCTCTTAAATTTGAAAAATACTAAAAATGAAAATGTTAAAAGTCAGTTATAGGCCATGGGAAACCAAGCACCACTCTTAACGTGTTGATATATTTTCTTCAAATCCTGTGCATATACTTACATTGAGTTATGATCAAGCAGTTCTACTAGCTCTTAAGCAGTGACCTATCACACCAAAATGCTGTCACGTTTTACTAAAATACAGGAGTTGTGTGTTAAAAATAGTACCAGGGATTTTGTGACTCTGTAACACAAAGGTCTCAGAACTTCATCCATGTGTTGCCCTCTCATTTTATATCATGGTTGGGGGGTCCTATGCTATGAAATCAGGAAGCTGTAAAACACAGGGGCATGAATATGAAGGAAGGAAATCAAGGTTTGTTTTTTTCTCTGCTGCACTTCACACTGACTGTCTGATCTGGAGAGGTCAGTCAAGAGTCTGAAAAGCCCCCGGGATGGCAAGGTTTCTCTCAACAACAGGTATGAACTGAGATGTTTTAAAAATCAAGGTAGAGCGTAATTCTTCCTTAATCAGGGGGGCTTCCATCGGAGCCCTGGTTACTTAAGATAGTGAAATAAACCCTTCAGGTTTAAGAGAGTTCATTCTGAGTCCCTAGATAGAGAAATCACCACAGGCCCTTTCTGCATGCTTATCTCATCAGATTGAAACTCTGCACTGCGGTAAGGTGGAAACTGTGGGGTCTAGGGAGTCCGAAGACAATAAAGTGCCAGTGCTGCTATGACAAGCTGGTGGACAGGCTGTTGGAACTCCTGTGCCTCAGTTTCCTCAGGTGCAAAATAATGCTAAGAATATTTAACATGAATAAAGATGGGATTCTTAGGGCCAAATGGATAATGTATGACTTCACTTTATATTGCATAAGTAGACAAATGCTATACTTATGCATTATGTTGGTCTGCCAACAATTGATACTCTCACTTCTCACTGATGTTCAGCCTTTGCTCAGATATATTTCAACCAGAAAAAGCTACCCTCCACCTTCACATACGGGTTGTATTTCTTTGCCATTATCCTGGCCTCGTATTCTTCAATGACCCACATCCTCCTCTCCTGCAGACCTCTGCTCCATAGCAACCTACCTCAGGATCTTATTCCATCCCATGACAGGCAGTCACTTCACTACCAAGACCCAAAGGTACCCTTTCATGTGTAATCAAAGAACCTCCATGTCCTACTTGTCAGAGACTCATAAATTCATTTTAGAGGTGAATGAGACTGTAGAAAACATCTGGTCCTATGTCTTAATTTCACAGATGAGGAAATGGGAGCTCAGACCATTTAACCGACCTCCTGGCTGGTGGCAGAATGGACTGAAGTCCAGACCTCCAGAGAATATTTACCAGCATTTGGATCCAAATCTGACAATGTTAATTTCTGACAGTGTAAACATCATTATTAAAAATACAAGCAGAGTTTCTTAATACAGAATATAGATCCCCAAAGTCTCACTGTTCAAGCAGTAGTTAATTCTACTAACAATGAAGGAGTACATACAGCAACTTCATGCAAAACTTGCGAATGACATAGAAGTTTAGAAATGTTTACTGGCAGCACTTAGTACTGTGCTTTATACACAGCCAGTGCTCAATAACCGTTCAGCAAGTAGGTGAGTTCACGTATCAACAAATGAGGACTCATGAGATAAGAGTTTCTCAAAACCACCATCACAGGTAATTCTTCATAACACTGAATAATTTAAAACTTAATGTGGCACAGAAATTCATTCCTTCTCTATAAATTTGAACACTTTGAAATTGAAATGTGCAGAGTTCCTGTGCTATTTGGAGAAAGTATTCTATACGTGCAGAGATAAAACGCAAAAAGCTACCAAGTATTATATTAAACCAATGCAGTGCCAATCAAAACCTCCGATGGATTCTGGCAAACAAGAGTCATGTTGTTAAAATTACCCAACCAGACATTAAGACACTGAGCATGCCAAATCATGAAAATACTACATTTTTGATACAGTTATAGAAAAATTGAGCAAGAGAACGAAATGGAGAGCCTGAAACGAGACCTGTACCCTATCAAAAGTGGGTAATAATAGAAGCAGCATCACACATAAGCAGAGAAAAAACTGGATCATTTAATTGATGCTGTTGGAAAAATCAGCTCATTGTCATGAAATGATCCAGTTATATCCCTACCTCACTCCATAAGCAAAAATAAATCCAGATGGATTTAAAACCTTTATATAAAATAAGTACTGAGGGAGAGGGAAGCAGGAAAATAGCTTTATGACTTTGGATCAGGAAGGATTTCTCAAACATGTCAGAAAAAATACTACTCTAAAGAGGGAAATGAAACAAGTTGATGACATCAAAATTAAGGATTTCTGCTCTACAAAATACACTGCAGATTAAAAGTCAGATGACAGATGGAGAAAACATAGTTCTGCTGTATATAACCAAGAAAGGGTTAATACCCAGGCTTCTGAAGAAACTCCCACAAATTAGTAAAAACAAGAGAGGAAACCCATTTCTGATTTCTGAACCTGATTTCTGAAGTGGAAATTGGGACAATGGGGAAGAGATGTACCTACTCCATAATAAGTCTTCAGGAAATTCCAGCTTACAGGCATCAATTGATGGCTACCTTGATAAAAAATAAACATTCAGATAATAGCCAACGTCAGCAAGGCTGTGGAGAAATAGGAACTATCACATGCGCTGTGACTTTGCAAACATTTATTACAGCCATTTTGGTATGAGCTAGCAACAGACAGTAAAATTTTGTAAGCACATATTCTATAACACAGGAATTTCTGGATATATACCCCCAGATAACTCAATAAACACAGAGATACTTACTAAAATTACTATCATAGCAAAGTAAGGGGAAAATATTAAAGCATGGTTTATGCATACAATGGTTTATTACTCAGGGGTCAAAAGATGATTGATTGCCAAGGACAATCAATGGAAAAACAAATGTTGATTTAAAAATATTTCAGTTCAACCTGGAGTACTCTACAGTAATATTTAGGTCAAGCTCAGAGCATATATAAAACCACATTATATATTTTTCTTAGATACTCATCTGGAGACGGTGGACACTCGCTAAGCACACGAGACTGAGTACCCTATTGGAAGCCAGGCAGTTGATAATGAGGTTAGTAGACAAAGGGGGAGAAAAAAAGAGTCTAAGATTAGAATTATTCTTTTAATGTGGCACAAGGAGTAGCATTGGTCATATTAATGCAATTTTCTGCACTTAAAGGCCAAAGCAGCTATAAATACTAAAGAGAACATTTTTAAACTGAGGGAGGAGGAGGAAAAAAATAAATCAGTTGTCTTTAATTTATGGATAGTTAATGTAAAAAGGGGGTTAACCTAAAATTCACTGAAGTCAGAAATGTATTGGGATGAGTGGCAACTCCTTTCGATAGCCCTTTCATGGTCAAGGGGTAATTGAGTGTTAATTCCATTGACCTTATTTGCGGTAGCTTTTCCATCCTCCCAGCATCCCCAGCTGTCAGGCAGCATGCTTTACATAGCTGTCGACTTAATGTTTTTCTTTTGACTAAATTTTTTACCTGAGGCATTTCAGTCCTGTAACTTCAGCAATCAATTTAGGCCCAAAGCAGTGCAGGCCTCAGCCCCCTCGGAGCAGGTATTTGCATGCAAGCTAACAGCTTAAGCACCAGGGAAATGAGCTAGGTCTAAACAAATGTAAGAACTAGGACTATATGCGAAATCACTACACAGCCAGCTAATTTGCCTGTCACAGAATTACACACTGTGCATGATCGAGGGAGTGTGTGTGTGCACATGCCCATATGTGTGTGTTTATGTGGTGTGGCAGTACGATCAGTTAAATTTTTATCCTTTTTTTTTTTATGGTTGTAAGCTATTTTAAAATGGTGTTTCTTTTAATGATCCTAAGCTAATGTTTCAAGATGTAATCATGAAATTCCAGTAGCTAGAGTTGTCATAAAAGGAGAAATGGTTTGAAATGTAACTTGAATTGAATTCTACTAAGAAAATTAGAATTTTGGTTTTATTTTTTAGACAACCTAATGTCTTCAAAAGATAGGCACATGCTATTCAGAAGCAGAATGTGACTCGTGCTGAAAATGATATACTTTTAAAAATTCTTAACTTCTAAAATGACAGAGAGGCCTTTTTTTTTTACTCATTGCAAGGATACAGGAGAAAACATTTTGCGGACTTATGGAAGCAAACCAGTACCATCGTTTATTATATTTTAGATCTTTTAACCAAGGGAGAGATCACCACATTCATTGCCATTATTTGTGAAAGAGTGGCCAGTTAGAAGTTTCCTGTATCCTCCTAGATATGTTACAGACTAAAAATAATCAAGCCTAAATGTGACTGGCATATAAAGAATCTCAGATCCAGATATTTGTGGGTGTTTGGAAAGAGAACAGCCTGTCTCTCAGCTGTGTTGAAGTAGAGAAGACTGTAATATGCATTCTTGCTAGCCCTTGGGATGACATTCAACATTCTTAACTCCCCCTCACATAGCACAGGAAGGGATCCTCTACCTAACAGTCAATATAAAATAATGTCACTTACCCCATTGGCCTGCAGGTCAGTACCATGAAAAAAAAGTAATTCCTTGGTAAAAAGCAATGCATCCATTTATGTAAGGACAAAGAGACCTAGACGAGTATTTAAAAAAAAAAAAAAAAAGACTGCATAAATATTGTCTGGAAACTGACCTAGCAGGTTTCCATCCACCCTGTCGTGAGTAGTGACAGAAGGTGCAGAGAAATAAAGGCAGGCACTCTGTAAGCAACACAACATAAGGTAAATGAGTGTATTCTTAGCAGCAGCTTTTGCCCCAATTATAGCAAAATCAATAAGAAGAAATTCATTTAGGATCGAGTATGTTCAGTGGGCAAAAGACTGCCTTTAGAATGAGCAGCACCTTCTGCCTCTGCCAACTGCCCCTGCCCCAGAGGCTGGGGACTTGTTTTTCAGTTGGCATCTAGCAGAAGAAATTATTACTAACAACATTGTCCTCACAGAGCTTCCCTCCCTCCATGAGCCAGCCAGGACCCCTGAAAGTGATCAGCAGTAGGTCTCTCACTGCAATTTGAATAGTGCATCCCTCATCACCAATCAGAGTGCTTTGCCAGGACTGAGTATCTGAAACTGAAGATAAGAAGATCCTTTTACATTTGAGATTTCAATAAAGCTATTAAGATGTGGGCAAAGAAGGAGGTGGAGGACAAGAGATACCAGAGAGTTCTAAGGCAGCGCTTCGCATGGGAATCACCTGGGGATTTGTTAAAGTGTGGATTCCCATTCCGGAGGGTGGCGGTGGGGCTGGAGGCCACATTTCTAACCAGCTCCCAGGCATGGGCCTGGTCTGACTAACCAAGTTTCAAAGAGCAGAGGAAGAAAGCACAAGGAAGTGACAGGTGGCAAAACGATTCTGTGTCCGTATAACAGGGGAGACCCCCTGAAGTCAATGACTCCACCTGCCCTGCCTCAGGAGGAATGTTTCCTAAGGTTCCTGAAGCTCATCTTGTGCAGCCCTGACTCTTGTATTCTTTTTTTTTAAAGAGAGACGAGGTGTCTCTGTTGCTCAGGCTGAAGTGCAGTGGCACAATCATAGCTCACTGGAGCCTTGAACACCTGGAGCTCAAGCAATTCTCCAGCCTCAGCCTTCCAAGTCGCTGGGACTATAGGCACACAACACCATGCTATTTTTTTTTCACTTTTTGTAGAGTCAAGGGTCTCACTATGTTTCCCAGGCTGATCTTGAATTCCTGTCCTCAAGCAATCCTCCCACCTCAGCCTCTCAAAATGCTGTGATTACAGGCATGAACCACTGTGCCTGGCCCAAGTCCTGAACTCTTGATTTTCCCCACAGACCTATGCCTGTCGCCACATGCCTAGGTCTGTTAGTGACATTGTCAGCCACCCAAGACGTGTATTCTCAGCTCCCCCTTCTCTCTCAACCACGCCAGACCCCAAGTCCTGTCAGGTGGGCCTCCCCAATCTCTCTTTCTGTGTCCTGCCTCTATTCTCACTCTTATAGCTGAAGGTCAGGCCTTATTGTCTCTTTCCTGGACCACTAAGCTGCCCTCTAAATGGTCTTCCTCACTCTAGTTTCTCTCCTTTTTTCTTTAAACAGTCTTCCATCCCTCCACATTGTTGCCAGTGTTATAATTCTCTATCTCAAACATGAATCTACATTGCTTCCCTCTTAAAATTCCTCCCACCACACATGGCTTCCCATTTCCTAAAGGATAAAGAACAATGCCCTTAGCAGGGCCTCAAAGACCTTCACAGTCTGACCCCAGCTTCTGCCTCTGACTCATTCACTGTCTCAACCCCCTCCAGACCCTCTGCTCCACTGCAGGGACTGCCTTTACTAGCTCTCAGGCCCAGGTCACACTCCCGGAAGTTCAGCCCAGCCGTTTCCTCTTCCTGATACTACCTTATCCCAGCTGTCAATCTCCACTACTTTTTGGGCTGGAAAGCACCTTATCATACAAAAACTCAACTCTAATCAATGTGTTCTCCTCTACAGAACCTTCCAGGTGTGATACTTCCTGCCACTGAGGAGGTAAACAAGAAATATTACTGAGTCAGTGACCAGGACTAGAGAGCCATGGACTAACCAAGGCTTCCTCTAAGTTGTTTCAGTCACATGGCTCAGATGCAGGCTCAGGTTTGGAGGCAAAGGCAGGAAGCATCAGATGGAGATGCTCGTGTTCTAATGACTTCCACCAGAGCCATCAGAATAGATGAGTCATAGTTTTGATGTCCAATACATTAGGCCCGAAGAAGCTTTTCTCTTGGTCACTAAGAACAATGTTGGAGGCTATGAGATTCTTCAAGGACAACCACATGAGCAACTGGACCTAGAAGACCTAGGATGCCAGGGAATGAGAGAGACTTAGCTCATCTTCTCAACATCAAAACTGTCATCCTTTGGCTACTATTAAAAAGTCAAGAAATAACAGATGCTGGTGAGGTTGTAGAGAAAAGGGAATGCTTACACACAGCTGGTGGGAGCGTAAATTAGTTCAGCCACAGTGGAAAGCAGTGTGAGTAATCCCATTACTGGATATATACCCAAAGGAATATAAATCTTTCTGCCATAAAAACACATACATGTGAATGTCCACCGCAGCACTTTTCATGATAGCCAAGACATGGATGGAATCAACCTAAATGCCCATCAATGGCACATCACATAAGGAAAATATGATGCATGTACATCATGGAATACTATGCAGCCATAAAAGCAATGAGGTCATGTCCTTTGTAGGAAAATGGATGGAGCTGGAGGCCATTATCCTTCATTTGCAGGAACAGAAAACCAGTCACTGCATGTTCTTCCTTCTACGTGGGAGCTAAATGATGAGAACACATGAACATAAAGATGGAAACAACAGACACTGGGACCTCCTTAAGGGTGGAGGGAAGGAGAAGGGAGATCTGAAAAAATGCCTATTGGGTACTATGCTTAGTACCTGGGTGATGAAATATGAAATAATAATCTATATACCAAACTCCCATGACATGAGTGTACTTATATACCAAACCTGAAGTTGTATTCCTAAACCTAAAATAAAACAAAATTGTCAAAACAACCAACAACAACAAAATTGTCATTCTTTTATTGATTGCTTTACTCTTAGAAATCCCAGAGCAATCTAAAAACTTTGATGAAGTTTCCAAAATCTTGCTTAACTTGCCCTAGCAAAGTAGTACATTAGTATGAGATGAACAAGAATTAAGAGGTATCAATGACATTGGACTCTTAAAAAACATTTTTTTTAAATAACAGCAAAAGTTCATTAAAGCTAATATTGTTGGGTATTTTTGAGGCAACCACAGAAGGAAATTAATATCTAGAGAAATGAAGTCCACACCCATTAATTCCAGTTAATAACATAATGTGATTTTATAAGAAGAACAAAAGAAATTCATACTTTCTCATGAGTTGTAAACATGTTAAAAAATAAACAAGTATCTTTGTTATGTTGAAGAAGATAGTAAGAAAATTTCAGTACACTATCACATTGTCTTTTTTTCATATTGGAAGTGATAAAAAATAAATAAATAAAAATGGTGCTTCATCCATTCATTTATTCATTCAATCAATTAAGAAGTGTGTATTGAGAACTGGTGGTTGTAAAATATGCCCCCAAATCCTCTGACACTTCTCCCATCAAAGAGGTTAATTCCCCTGCCTTTGAATAGCGACTGGCATATAACATTGTGAATGAACACGATACAGTGGAGTAGCTGCTGCTTGACTCCCAGATGCATTAGAAAGAGGGTACAGTTCTGCAGGGCTCTCTGGGGCATGTGTCTTTGGAGCCCTAAGCTGTCATGCAAAAAGTCCATCTACCCTGAAGCTGACATGTTAGAGGGACCACCTGGAGAGCTCAAATACAGACAGAGAGGCATACCTGAGGAACATCAGCTTTTGCAGTTCTTCAAGTCTTTTCAGCTCAGGAAACAGCCATGGGAGGCCTTTGAGATGAACCCAGCCCAGTCACCATCTGACTGCAATCACATGAGACGTCCCAAGCCAGAACCATCCAGCTGAGCCAACTCAATCCCCAGGACCAAGAGAGATCATAATAATAAATCACTGTTGGTATTGCATACCATTAACTTTTAGTGATTGGTTACACAGCAGTAAATAACTGGGGAAAGCCCCTAAGGTATGTCAGGCACTGTGTTAGTATTAGAGATACTAACCCCCAGTGGAGTTTAAAACTTGCTGACCCTAGCCAGGTATGGTGGCTCATGCCTGTATTTTCAGTGCTTTGGTAGGCTGAGGGGGGAGGACTGCTTGATCCTGGAGTTCAAGACTGTAGTGAGTCATGATCACACCACTACACTCCAGCCTGGGTAACAGAATAAGACCCCAACTCTAAAAAAACTTTCCCATGGAGTACTCTGCATGACTACATGAAACAATGCCCTGGTCTCCCTGATTTTGCAGTCCAAATAGCAAATAGGGAAATATTCATATTAACAGATACATGCCAATATAACAAAATGTAGATAAGTGCTAAGTAAATGAACAGCAAACAGAGCTAACTAAAAGGAGGGCGCTCTTGGGAACTGCAGAATCAGGGAAAGAATCAGCAGGGACAGAGCAGCTGGGCTAATGTCAAGGACTCATCTGGTAAAGGTGCAGGGTGGGAAAGGCATGTTAGCCCTAGTATGATGGGGTGGCATGAGCTGGTTGGGAAGAGAGCTCTCATGCAGGGAAGAAGAGCATGAAGGAAAATCAACAAGAGGCAGAAAATCAAGAGTCACAGCAAGGCCATAGCATGGCTTTAAAAGAACTAGACTTTATTTTCTAGGCAAGAGGAAGGCCCTGAAGGTTGACAAGCCATGGACTTGCTTGATGGAAGTACAGTTAGCTTGGCAGTGGAAGGTACATGGACTGGTGTGTTGAAATCAGACCACGGGGAGGGAGACCCATTAGGAGGCTCTTGAAATAATTTTCAAACACTGTAAGAAATGTCTTTCACTCTGCTACCCTCCTCTCCCATGACCTGCCCCAGCTCCTCCAAAATGTCACATAGTGCCTCTCCTGTCTGTTCCAGCACTTTCTGGTCTCTGGAGCCCTGACATTCTCTTAATGTCTCACGTTTTCTCATGCTGGGGACCCAGTTTGGGGGAAAACTTCCCAGCAGCTCTCCACTGAATGGGTGGGCTCATTCCATCACCAAGCCCACCAACAGCTGCTTCCTGGTGATCCAAGGAGTTCTGAGTGTTTGTTTGTTTGGACTGTTTGATCCCCAGTGTGCTACACAGTATCATTAGTTCACTGATGCCTGACAAGTTTTATCCTAAAGTGAATGATACAAGTGGAGACACGTTCAAGTGTTCCCTGAAGTAGAAGCATTCCTGGTTTCTGGAAGAGATGATATGTAATAACAATTACATGCTGCTTTAATCTTCAAAGCCCTGTGCAAGCATCATCTAATTAACCCTCACTACATACCTGGAAGGCGGGGAAGCATCATTAAACCTGGGTTTCAGGAGAGGAGATTGGAAACTACACGTTAAATGACAAGCCCTCCACCAGAATGGCTCAGCCTTGGTGCCAAAACCAGCAAGGAAGAACTCCTGACCCTTACTGCTAAGCTGAGGCCAAGAAGAAAAATCAACACTGAAAATTTAAAATTTATTGCAAAGGTCATATACGATAACTCCTTGTAAAGCTTATCAGAGAATAGCAAAATAAATGGTATTCATACAGGCAGGCAGGATTCTAGGGTGCTGGCTCTGGATTTTTTACTGCCTAGCAGTGTGACCTAGCCATACTTTGAATTCCTCATCTGTCAAAGAAGCCCTATTAGTCTGTGATTCCCAACACGTAACAGCCCTAAAACAATTCAAGAAAAAAGTGCTCCGAGAATGAACTCTAATGAGGTCCTATGCGATACGGATCATTTTAACAGCTGGGAAAAGGCGTAAGATAGACGAGTCCTCATCCTCCCTTTTTACCTAATTTTTACCTCATTCTGCCACATTTCCACCACTGTCCCTCATTACCACTCCAAGCAGTATGGTCAGGTTCTCTCTCTCTCTCTCCTCCATCAAACTTCCCCAGATAATCGCCTTAGAACTCACTGACACCAGGGCTTCCAAGTAAGTTCAGGTTTAATGGAAGCCTTTCCAGGGGGACTTTGCATTTTAACAGGAGACAAAATTCTGTTTAGCCAAACTGAAGTCTTGATTGTGGTGTTCAGCCGCTGGGAACTACCTTGCAGAGGAGGTGTCTGGGATAGTGGGGCCCAGATATCATACCACCCCACATCGACAACAACCCCAATAGCAATAGCAGCCAACGTCGTTGTTGTTGTTCTTTGTTTTTGTTGTTGAGATGGAGTCTCACTCTGTTGTCCAGGCTGGAGTGCAGTGGTGTGATCCCAGCTCCCTGCAACCTCTGCCTCCCAGGTTCCAGTAATTCTCCTGCCTCGGCCTCCCAACTAGCTGGGATTACAGGCACCCACCACCACACCCTGCTAATTTTTGTGTTTTTAGTAGAGACAGGGTTTCACCATGTTGGCCACGCTGGTCTGGAACTCCTAACCTCAGTTGATCCACCCACTTCAGCCTTCCAACGTGCTGGGATTACAGGCGTGAGCCACTGCACCCAGCTGCAGCCAATATTTTTTGAGTATTTTTTGGGAGCCAACCTCTGTTTTAAAAGAAGCCTGGTGTTGGCCAGGCGCAGTGACTCATGCCTGTAATACCAGCACTTTGGGAGGACGAGGTGGGTGGATCACGAGGTCAGGAGATGGAGACCATCTTGGCTAACACGGTGAAACCCCGTCTCCATAAAAACACAAAAAAATTAGCTGGGCATGGTGGTGAGCGCCTGTAGTCCCAGCTACTTGAGAGTCTGAGGCAGGAGAATGGCGTGAACCTGGGAGGCGGAGCTTGCAGTGAGCCCAGATCACACCACTGCACTCCAGCCTGGGCTACAGAGCAAGACTCCATCTCAAAAAAAAAAAAAAAAAAAAGAAGAAGCCTGGGGGGCATGGTCCCTGGTCTTCCTGCTGTTATGAAATGACGTAGTCTACCTGTGCCTCTGCGCCTCAGTCTCTTCATCTCTGAAATGGGAAAATAAGGAGTATCTATCCCCTAAGGTTACTGTGATGATTAAATGAATGAATGCCATAAAGTGCAAAGCACAGTGCCAGGTACTTAATAAGCACCAAAAGAGGACTGCTATCATTATAGACACCAACTTGTACTAACAAGCATGTATTAATGCAACCTTATGAGGTGGGTGCTAGTCCCATTTTATGCAGAGGCTGAGGTGCAGAGATAAACATGCTTGTCTCAGATGAATGGCTAGTCGGTGGTGGGCAGCCTGGCTACAGGGCCCAGACCTTACCATTGTGCTGCACTGCGGGGCCTCATGGCTTCCAGGCCCTTCTGGGGCAGTGGCACAGGGCTGGCACTTACCAGCCTGTGTGTTCAAGTCATAAGTCGTCCACATCAAACACATGAATGAAGTTCTCTCTTTTTTCCCTGACTTGGTGTCTCCGTCTTTAAAATAATATCCCCCATAAAAGCTGACCATGAAGATCAAATGACTTGTGCAAGAAGATTCTGAAAATTCTGAAATGCTCTCCCTTTAAAGGCAAGGAATTATTATTATCTACTGCTAATAAACTGAAGCGAGGCAGCTACAGACAAGAGCTAGAAGAACCCAGGCTCCAAAGGCCTTGGAAGACCACCTGTGCTTCAGTGGATCCTCAGGTCATGGAGACAATTGGCCTCCATGATCCATCTTCCATGGGTTCCTCCATGGAGAAACTAGATCAGAGCTGGGTTCGGTGGGCCCAGGAGCTGGGTACTGGCAGGGCAGGAATCCAGGGGCAGACCCCATGCTGCAAACACTACTGTAAGCTCTGCCATGTACCCCTTCCCACCACACCATGAGGTGGGAAACCTCTATCCACCCCATAAACCAGGAAGCCTGTCACCAATCCGGTGCTGTGCACGGCTGTTATTCACTCCCTCTCCGAAGTCCCTCCTAGGCCAGGCAGCCACAGGAAGGGGCCCTGGGGACTGTGAAATCCAGAGGTCTCTGAGGAAGGTAAGATGAAAGGGGGCTTTGCCAGGGACTGCAGGCTTCCAGTGTCCTTGGCTCCCACAACAGGAGCTGTGTCTGCCCTCCTGTTTTTTCCATTATTGCCCAAGCCATGCTGAGATGCCCAGAGCACTGTGGGCTATCTGGGGTCAGTACCCTGCTGAGGGCCCTGGGGAGAACACGTACACACACACACACACACATACACACACAAGCCTTTGGAGAAATTCACCCCAAGTCCCTGTGGACTGGCATTCTCAGTGTGTGGCCTTTTAAATTCCCAAGGGCAATGACGCAAACTACTATGCTGGGCATGTTAGAGGATGCAAATATGCATTTTTGAATGACTGGCTATTTTCTAATGGTGGCAAGTCTGTTTTCACAGCTAATCACAGCTAATAGAACGTGGTCTATTTTAAAATTATTATTTTCACAATACAATAGCCAAGATATGGAAGCAAACTAAGAGTCTGTGAAGAGATGAATGATTAAAGAAAATGTGGTTCATGTACACAGTGGAGTACTACTCAGCCATCAAAAAGGATGAGATCCTGTCATTTGCAACAACATGGATAGAACTGGAGGTCATTGTATTAGGTGAAACAAACCAGGCGCAGAAAGACAAATTTTGCATGTTCTCACTCATTTGTGCGAGCTAAAAATTAAGAACAACTGAATTCATGGAGACAGAGAAGAGAAAAATGGTTACCAGAGGCTAGGAAGGGTAGTGGAGGGGGGTGGGAGAAATAGCTAATGGGTACAAAATAAAGTTCGACAGAAGGAGTAAGATCTAGTATTTGATAACACAACAGGGTGACTACAGTCCACAATTTTTTGTATGTTTAAAAGTAACTCAAAGAGTATAATTGGAATATTTGTAACATAAAGAGAAATGCTTGAGGAGATGGATACCCCATTTACCCTGATGTAATTACTATGCATTGTATGCCTGTATTGAAACATCTCATGTACCCCATAAATATATACACCTATCATGTACCCACAAAAATTAAACATCTTAAAAAATATGATTTTCCTATGTTGTGTTTTGGTTAACAGGAGCCACCATCTCTCATTCCAGGATGAGAGCAAACAAAGCACCCAGGACAGCCCTGGAAAGGCAGTATCCAGCTGGCTGGCTGCATTCCATCCTCCACCTGCAACCACGGCCCAGGTGCCAAGCTGGCTAAGGTGACGAGGTCCGGGAATAATTATGCTGGCAGCGTCCACGCTGCCCCTGGGCTCTGTCACTCCATTAGCCTGCTCATCCGCTGCCACTCTGTCGGCTCCCCTGTGTGAGATTTCCTGTCCTCGCAGCTTGATCTCACTACAATTTGCACATACTTTCCCACTCAGGAAGAATGTCTCCATTCAAATCCCTCGCAGGATACAGTCTATTTTGGAAGCCACTTAATGGCAAAGGTGAGCAATGTGCCCAAGCTTGTACATATTTACAGACCCCTACTTCCCACTGTCTTCTCCAAATGCCACCCCTGGCTCAAGGGCTTTGCCTGATCGTCGCGGTATTAGCGTTGAACACTATCAAGGCTGCTCTGTGGGCCCAGCACTCCAGCAAGTGAATAGAAACATAATGTTCCTGCCAAGCTGATTTATCTATCATTTAACCAGAGTGAATGAGAGAAGAAACAAACAGTAGGAGAAGCTGTCTTACGCACACTGAGGTTAGACCACTGCAAAACTGAGCCAGACGGCTTTGTTGTGCAGCTTTCTGATACCTCCAGGGGACAGCTGCTTCTCGGAGGGAGACTATTGTGGGGTGAGTTTTAAGGATTTTTTTTTTCCCCGAAATAAGGCTACCGCTCAATTTGGGACATCCCCTAAACCCAGTCCTGGTCCTGCTCCTGACAGCCTACCCACCTGCCACGACCCGGACCCACAGCTTCTCCACTGCCACTCCATCCTGTCGTTTAACCGGGGCAGAAGGCAGGTTTGACCCAGCGCGGTGGCTCACGCCTGTAATCCCACTTTGGGAGGCCGAGGCAGGTGGATCACTTGAGGTCAGGAGTTTAAGACCAGCCTGACCAACATGGAAAAACCTGTCTCCACTAAAAATGCAAAATTAGCTGGACATGGTGGTGCATGCCTGCAACGAGGCTGAGGCAGGAGAATCGCTTGAACCCGGGAGGTGGAGGTTGCGGTGAGCGGAGATCGCGCCACCGCACTCCAGCCTGGGCAACAAGAGCGAAACTAAGTCCCCCCCAAAAAAAAAGAAGAAGAAGAAGAACTCTGTAGACCCCAGCAGGAGTATTCATCATGCCTTTGTTGTGAGAGCAGACTTTCTGCATAGTCTGGGTTCCTACATCCTAAACTAAGCCAGTGCTGCCGTCTGGCATTGCTTTTCTTGATTCACAATTGAGAGACATTTGCACTCTCAGCTGCACTTTTATTCTAAAGTAAGTAATGATTACAACTTCGAAATAAGTCTAAGAATGTGGGAGTGGGGGAAGTAAGAAGAGTTTATATCAGGCAATATCACACAAGAATAAGGTCTTAGATAAGCCGGGTTTCAAGATCAGTGTCAGGCAGGAGGATCCCCTAACGGATGGTGGAGGGATCCTTCCCAGTACCCAGAGGAGCCGACAGGCACTTCTTGCCCCAAAGCCACAAGAAAGAGTGTCATCCACAGCATTTTCCCCTGAAAGCAGAGCCAACTACCCAAGCTAGAACAGGAACCTCAGGTTAGACCTTTCCGAAGCTTGTTGGCATTCTGGCTTAAGCCCCAGAATTTATCCTGTCCTGGCCATTGGTTCATGATTCTCAAGTGGCTCTGCAGCAGGACTCACTGATGTTTCCTATTCTCGTGACCAAACATCTTAGCAGAACATGAGCAGTGATGACTAAAGAGGCAAGATACAAACTGGGGCCAGGGCGTCTGCCAATAGGCAGATGCCACACCTTTGGTTATCTCAACTGACCTATTCCCACCCATTCTGTGACTCCAGGGGGCTCCAGGCAGACTTCTCTTTGCTTTGACAGCCTCTCCTCTTGTCCTCCTCCAGGTTGGGGCTGGAGATGTTCCATGCAGCGTACTGCAAGGAGAAGCAGTTACTTTATAAGAGTGATGCTTCAACCAGCTAACTGGATAATCCTCCCTTTTGCAGCTGGTATGGGTGAAGATGTTGAAGCTTGATTCTCCTTGGAAGCTCTGATCACCCCAGCCCAGAACCACTAGTCCCCACTTAGCCTTGGAGAGGAGGCAAGGATGTGTGTTCTCCGCGCTTAGCCTTATGGTCTGCAAATGCTTACAAAAACCTATGAAAGAGAGACTATTCGTTTTAGCTCCATTTTAGAGAAAACAAAACAAAAAACAAAAGCCTGAAGCTTAGAACATTTAAGAAATTTCCCCTAAATCCATCTAGCTAGCAAGAAGTGGGGACAAAACGAGAGTCCACTTGGCTCTCAGCTCCAGCCTCAAGCACCTTTTAGAGCCACGGAGGTTGCACAACACGGACTTCCTCTGCCAGAGTAGGAAGACAATCTTTTTTACATGAAAAAATTAGGATAGGCGGGGCGCGGTGGCTCACGCCTGTAATCCCAGTACTTTGGGAGACAGATCACTTGAGGTTAGGAGTTCGAGACCAGCCTAGCCAACATGGTGAAACCTCATCTCTACTAAAAATACAAAATTAGCCAGGTATGGGGGCATGTCCCTGTAATCCCAGCTATTCAGGAGCTTGAACCTGGGAGGTGGAGGTTGCAGTGAGCCGAGATCACACCACTGCACTCTAGCATGGGCAACAGTGCAAGACTATCTCAAAAAAACAAAACAAAACAAAACAAAAAAAAACTTAGGATAAATTTTAGGTAATCATTAAGTGTATTTTCATTTACTGACATTGTTTGATCATGTTCTAAAACCATCAAGTCTGTTTCATCCACTTGTTAGACTCTAAGATTCTCAAGAATAATAACCACATTCCCTTTTAAATCATTTTCTTCCTTGCTTCCCTTCACTAAGGTAATCTCTGACTTGATTAAAAAGTGTCCCCAGGCTGTGTTACCTGGCGGGGCACAGCTTAGAATGCAATTGCTGGAATTCAATTCCATATTTTTTTCATAACTTTTCTATCAAGCCAGTTGCAACTTCAACATGTGATGCATTGCTTCTGAAACCAATGTTTGCTCCTAATGATGCGTATATACTTACTACCAAGAAGACTTAGGTACACGCTTAGTCCCTTAGACGAAGGCAGGGTTGGGAGACCCTAAATGAGTATTGTTATCAGAGCTCTGTGTCCTCCATACCCCATCGGAAAAGGGCATGTGTGCTGTGTATGGTCAAGACTTCATTCTTAACATTCTCCTGTAGTTCCACTGACTAAACCCTCATGATATTCAGTGTTGCCATCATTTGGAAAACATGATTATACTCATACTTATGCCCGATCATCAGCCAAGCCAATTTTGCAGGCTTTATCTTAGAACATGCAACATAAATATTAGGCCAAGGACTTCAGCAAAAGCACACAGAGTACCCTCCCAAAATTCAAAATGCAGATTTTAAAGACAGACTTTAATATACCACATATTATCGGAGGAAGGAAGACATGTCATTATCATGTTAGGACAGGGTGTCATATTTACAATACACCATCAATAAATCAAAAGAAATTCAGTGATCCCATGGAATATTAGTTAAAAATCTTTCTCAAAAGTCATTTCTCAGGAAGTCATTTCACATGGATTATTTTCGTCTTGACTTACTTCTTACTCAGAAATAGAAATTCTTGCAGGATACTATTTTAATTGAGAACAAAGGGTATTATTCCCAAAGTTCAAGTAAAATTTTTTTAAAAAAGAAAAGTAAAAGTGCACATGGGACTAAAAGGTCATTGCCCCAATTTGAAATAGACCTTCTGCACACATTCTCATTGTCAGGAACCCAGAAATATCAGCCTTGTCAACCAAAAAGAAGGCCCCTTAGTGAGCCGTAAGCCTTCTCACTAAGTATTCTTAGTGAGAAGTAAGCCTTCTCACTGGTATTCTCAACATGAGAATACCAAGGTAGTAATATCCAATTTCACCACAAGTTTCTGGATACTGTCTCCAGGGAAAACTTCAGAGAATTTGCATACCATCTAAATACATAAGAGCAGACAGATCATCAATGTGGGGCAAATAAATTAGTGATAACTTTCATAGAAGCAGAAAAATACTATAGCAGCAGGTTTACATGCTATGAAATGGACAATTGGCTAAGCTCCTTTCTCAGGTGTTATCAGAACAATGTGTTTTTTCCTCACCTGAGTGTAAATTCCTCTAATATAATTTATATTTATTTGAAAACAGACATTTAATAAGATATTTTATTTATTTTTTATTTTTTAAAGTCAGGTATATTGATTTACATACAGTAAAATTTACCCCTTTTAGGTGTACAGTTCCATGAGTTTTGAAAATATAAAGTTCTGTAACCACCACCACAAGTACATAGAAGGATTCCATTAGCTCAGAACATTCTCTTAAAGACAGAATTTGATATACCACATATTATGAGTTCTCTTATGCCTCACTATAGTCAATTCCCCTTCCTTACCTCCAGCCCAAGGCAACCAATGATGTTTCCTGATTCTGTGTTATCCAGAATGTCACATAAATGGGATCATAAAATACGTAGTACTCTGATTTGGCTTGACTTTTTAAAACTTTTTATCTTTTATTTTAGGTTCAGGGGTACATATGCAAGTTATATAGGTAAACTCATGTTATGGGGGTTTGGTGTACAGATTATTTCATCACCCACGTACTAAGCATAGTACCCAGTAGGCATTTTTTTCTGATTTTCTCTCTCCTCCCAACCTCCACGCTCAAGTAGGCCCAGGGTCTGTTGTTCCCATCTCTATTTCCACGTATTCTCAACATTTAGCTCCCACTTATAAGTAAGAACATGTGGTATTTGGTTTTCTGTTCCCACATTAGTTTGCTTAGGATAATGGCCTCCAGTTTCATCCATATTCCTGCAAAGGACATGATCTGATTTTTTTCATGGTTGCATAGTATTCCATGGTGTACATGCACATGCACCATGTCTTGTTTATCCAGTGTGCTGTTGATGGACATTTAGGTGACTCCATGGCTTGGCTATTGTGAATAGTGCTGCAATGAACATTTGTGTGCATGTGTCTTTATGGTAGAATGATTTATATTTCTTTGGGCATATACCCAGTCATGGGATTGCTGGGTTGAATGGTAGTTTAATTTTAGCTTTTGAGGATTCACCACACTGTCTTTCACAATGGTTGAACTAATTTATACTACCATCAGCAGTGTATAAGTGTTTCCTTTTCTCTACAACCTCACCAGCACCTGTTATTTTTTGCCTATTTAGTAATAGCCATTCTAACTGGTTTGAGATGGCATCTCATTGTGCTCTTGATTTGCATTAGTCTCATGATCAATGATATTGAGCTTTTTTTCATATGCTTGTTGGCTGTGTGTACACCTGCTTTTGGAAAGTGTCTGTTCATGTCCTTTGCCCACTTCATGATGAGGTTACTTACTTTTATCTCATAAATTTGTTTAAATTCCTTATAGTTGCATAGTTTCCAAATATGTCCTTGCATTCTGTATAGTTTCCATCTACTCTGTTGATAGTTTCTTTTGCTGTGCAGAAGTTCTTAAGTCTAACTAGATCCATTTGTCAATTTTTGCTTTCATTGTGATTGCTTTTGACATAAAAAGACATTTTAAAAGTAAATTATTCTCCATGTAAAAGTCAAAGTCTGCTTTTGAGTACTTGCTCAAAAGTCTTGAGTATGATTACATGTAGACTTTTTAAAAATGTGTGCCTCGTGGTTCATTTCTCTCTTGTCAGGTACCTGGTATCCTACAATAGCTAAATCCTTGGGGTAGAAGGTCACATGGTTTTTCTTTTCTTTTCTTTTCTTTTCTTTTCTTTTCTTTTCTTTTCTTTATGAGATGGAGTTTCACTCTTGTTGCCAAGGCTGGAGTGCAATGGTGCCATCTCGGCTCACCGCAACCTCCACCTCCCAGGTTCAAGCAATTCTCCTGCCTCAGCCTCCCAAGTAGCTGGGATTACAGCCTCCCAAAGTGCTGGGAGTACAGGTGTGAGCCACTGCGCCTGGTCTGACATGGCTTTTCAAGCGTCTCGGTGTCTTACTCTTCTTCACTGGTGGTGTAGTGGAGGCAAAACAAAAACCAACCTGACCTGAATATTCTTGCCACTTGTTGCCTGTGATCCCTTCCCACGAGGAATGGGAGGGAGGGAATGGGAGAAGAAGGTGGCAACACTGTTTCCAAGCACGGAATGTGCTTCCAGAATCCTCTTTTACCTCGCTATTTTCAAGGCAGAGTCTGGTTAATGAGTCAGTTTGGGGTTTGG
Source organism: Rhinopithecus bieti (assembly GCF_001698545.2). Classification (NCBI taxonomy): domain Eukaryota; kingdom Metazoa; phylum Chordata; class Mammalia; order Primates; family Cercopithecidae; genus Rhinopithecus; species Rhinopithecus bieti. The sequence continues at coordinate 1,073,028 of NW_016803102.1, forward strand.
GGGTAACTTTGTTTTATAAGACTTGACATCTCAGTTCAGACAATATTTCATTTTTAAAAACAAGCAAAAAGATGACCACTTATTTGTAGCCTCACATTTCTTCTATGAACTATATATGTATATATGTAAAATTTTTTTAAAGAAATGCTTCTTGGTTGTGTCTGTAACTAACTGCTCATTAACTTTCTCATCAGCAAGTACTCATTTATTCCTAATTGGGCCAGGTGCCTCAATTAGGAAATGGCACCACTGGATTTGGAGTTAGAGAAAGCTTCTCATTGTACATGTAATGGGAAGACGTGTGTGTCTGAGAAGGGCTTAACTTCACATATCTGAAAGTAAGTGCAATCCCAAGGGATTTGTTTTGCGTGAGTCTCTAGATAGCAAGATGTAAGATGAGAGGGGAAAGAGGGGGATGGTATATTCCCTTGCTTGCAAACAGACTCTGGTGTCTACCACTAAAATATAGATATGCACATATCTATATTCCCCTGAAGTAAGTCCTGTAATGAAGGCATCTCCCCCTGGAGAGTGGCATATTTAATTAGAACGGATTTATGTGCAGTTGGCTCTCCAGGATAGCCTCCAGAGATGAACATCTTGTTATGGGAAAGCCCAAGAGGTGTAGCCGCCAATCTTCCTCCAGCAGACTTGGCACAATATGAACAGTAACATATAGAATGTTCTGCCTATAATGAAGACACAAAACGAGATTCACTGGCTTCCGCTCATTTTTTAAGAATTGGCTCTTAGAACCCAAGTGTACCACCTTTTGCTGGAATAAGCAACTGACTTCTGTGGTCAAAGTTGAAACCCCAAAAACCTATTTCTTGGTCTCATAGCTGCTGTCATTTAGCAAGAAGGAAGGGTATCCCTCCTATCCAAATTCCTAGTATACTGGATTTCTAAATATAAGGCATTTGCATCCTTTAAATGCAAATAAATATTCCATTCTTCCCTGTATAACCAAAAAGGTACTCTTGACAACGCACAAACTAGGTCCATTTTTTTCATTAATCCCTTCTAGAAAACAGTTTTCTCTAAAGATTTTGCATAGTAGCTTATTGCATAAAGAAAAAAATGATTTTAAAGAGATAATATTTTATGTAGTTTCAATTTTTTAAACTAAAACAAAAAATGGGTAAACATGTTATTAAAATATTAAATAATGGAATGTCACAATACCTTATATTTGCACAACTCCTTTCAGTTGACAAAAAAAAAATCTTTTTTTTTTTTTTTTTCAACGTGGTTTCTTCAGGTCTTTAATTATATTTCTTTTTTTTTTTT